>NC_049211.1:41860642-41875642 GCF_013347855.1 Anguilla anguilla | reverse complement strand
GCTTCATTGCTCCAGCACGAATTGAGAATTTCTGTCTCTTGTTTTTCAGTTAAGTTTTTATTTTTTGGATTTTTATGTTGGTGTGCTGGTGTGGAGGTGAAAACCTCACCTTCTCATCTCATTAGTTATCTTGTTATCTGAGCAAGTGCCTGGATGCACAGAACAAGCTGAGCTTACTCTTATGCCTTCCTTCATTCCTTACTTCCTTCCTTCCTCCCTCTGTTCCTGTTGTTCATACCTACTGTTTAAGCAGTTCAGCTGAAGTTATTTTCTTAAGGCTGCAAGTGCAGTGTTGGATCTGAATTTATCGGCCCCTGGTTCTTGAGCCTGGTCACCTCACCGCTACCTACTGGTTGCTCGCTTTTGATTATTTGAATTCACACTTGGCAAAATGGCAAATTGAATTATGCTTGTCCTTCCCACAGCTTCTGTTCACTTTTACATAGAAGAGCTACCGGCTTCACTTGACTCTGTGTGTGTGCCCACACATCTTGCAATTCCAGAACACTTAATTTCATGGCTACTGGGGCAAATTAAGTTAAAAATAGGTAGTGCTGCCATTTCCTGGCACCGTGTCAGTTGAATGGAGCTGTGTGAGAGCGAGTAGCTAGTGAGGAACCTTGTGCAGAACTTTACCCTCTCTGTCCTTGGCCACTTCAGTCTAGACCACATGCACTTCCACAGGTCCATGGTCGGAATCTGTAGGGTCCAGATGAGAGTTCATTAAAAGCCCTGGGTTTGAACTTGCAACCCCCCCCCCCCCCCCTCCCGGTATGTCACGTCTTAACAGAACCCAAAAGGAGCTTGTGCAGTTATGGGTCGGGAGCAGTTTCCAGCAGCTTTTCAGACTGTTTGTACTGGAAGGACCCTGAAACCAGCGCTGATGCGACATTTCCACCCTGCACCCCCCTTCCCCCCCCCACCCCCCACCTCCAATGCAGAAACTGGCTGGGCTGCCCCCCCCCCCCACCCCTCCCCTCCCCCCCCCCCCCCCCCCCCCCCCCCCAGTGCAGAAAGTGGGCAAGCTGTTTCCTTTGAAGGGAAAGGATCCGTGCCCCAGTGTAAGCCATGGAGGAAACATTTTTTTGGTTGGATGCTCTGCAAAGTAAATGGAACCCCTGCGGTTTCAGTGGAGACCGAATTTCTACCACATCACCCCCCCCCACCCCATCCCACCCCGGGCTTGCTTCTTGGCTTCAGAACAATAAAAAAAAGAATAATAATAAAATGTAGGAGGCAGCCAGCTTTGTTCTTGGTGGAAAAGGCCCTGTTTTCCTACTGTTGGGGAAAACCTTGAGGAGAAATGGGCGGTTAGTTCCGTGTTCAGTTCCAGCGCGTTTGCCAGAGCGTTATATAGACATTTAGACCCCTGGGAGCGCATCGCAGGAAAGGTTCCTGTAGGCTCTCAGCTCGAGTCTGCTTCAGCTGAGATTTTAAGATCGAGGGGTACCTTTCCATACCCGATTTTTAAAATGTTTTCAGATGAATTTTCCCCACCCCTTGGGCTCCATAAAGTCCAGTTACAGTGCCACACACTGGTGTAATCGACAGGATGCTGTTATTGGTCTTGTGCCTGAGGTATATCCATATTTGACAGCCTATACTTGACAAACCACTGTGCTGGGGACTTTTCCTACATAGTATGCTAATCTCCGTCTTACACGTTTGGCCAAGCATTAAGTGTTCGATGTATTTCAATAACATAGACACATGGTCATTGGTGAAATGTTTATTGGGTCAGTAGGCTGGCATTCTGAAATAATGAAAGAGGCAGGATGCAACTGTTCTCAACTAATTATTTAATTGACCATGGCTGATCTGCAGATAGCAGAGAATGCTGTTCGGTGGGAGGAAATCAGAAGCTCAGATTGTGTGTTAGGTCCTCTAATTTCACATTTTAAATAGCTCTGCTCAGGCTGAATCATTGTTTGTTAACGATGACATCACTGCGAGTGGCAAAACTATGGGTGTGTCCAAAACCTCTGAAATCTCATTGGCGCTAATTTTCAGGATCACAATGGCGGACAGTTTGGGCAAACTGCCTTCTCCCGTAGAGCCTCAACGTAAAGAGGCAGAATAGCTAGATAGCCGTTCTGTTTATTTAGCTGCCATTCCAGATAGACATCTATGTTAGCTAGCTGCCTAGTTTGGTAACATCATAAATTTAGCTGCAAACCCAGCTTAAAAGATTTATCATGATCTACAAACTGTGTATTAATTTTCTGTTTCAAGTCTTGACTAATATTGTGTTGCAAAGGTGATAGGCTAACTTATCGTATTAACCCTTTGAAGAGTAGGTTTTTTTGGAATGTTTTTTAAAATTTCAAATCAATGGAGTTCTAGAACACTGACTTATAATTTTGAAAAAAACATTGCAAACAATGTTCAGTTAAGAGTGTTTTAATTATGTATTTGTGATCTTACACCTTCAAGGGTTAATGAAGTTGAATGCCCAAAATAATAAACGACATTAATGAAGAAGTACGACTACATGATTACAATACTTTAATTAATAAACGTACCGTACGTGTATGGATATATGCACACACTTATAGCACATGTTTTTTGGGGTGAAGTTTCTTTACCCATGTATTGCTTGAATGCAATAATTGTCCCGTCTTGAGAAATAACCACAATGACCACAGACTCTCGGTCCTTAGAGACATTAATGTCTGTACCTTCTGACCCCATTTCAACAGACTGAGTTTGATTTTACAAATGACTTCACACGTCCATAATATAAAGCCCCAAACGTAGGAGATTCTTCTTCTTATTATTCTTCATCTTCTTCTTTCCTCCTCCTGATTATATCATCGCAAATGCGCCAGGCCCACAGCTGTAAAATATGTGCGGGAAACTCTATATTTAAAATGTCAAAACTCTATATATAAAATGTATATTTTTGAAATCCAAATAAAATACACCCAACATTTTAGACTGTTCCGCTTTTGGCATTTTCACAGAGTTTAATGTTAGCTACCTTGCTAACGAGACAACTGTGGGTAGGATTGTAAGGATAGGTTTGTAAGATTCAGTATTTTTTTTAATAGGCAATTAAAAAATATGTCTAATTTTTATCTGTATTTATGTGGGGATAATGAGGTATTTGTGTGTATGTATGTACAGTATCAGCATTCATTTTAAGTTCCAAATATACAAGAACATTTGTACATTTTGTAAAATGAACTTGACAACCAATTATAAACATATCCTTTCTGGAGGAATATACTTTCTGTAGGTATTCACCAGCAGTTTTATACATTCATTTTAATGTCTTGTATGAGGCCATTTTTGTTATTTGACACTTTGATGCGACACAAAGTTTGAATGAGCACCATCTCACAGATGGTAAGATTAAAAAACATTATGTAGCATTGCTTGGGAATACAGCTTGTTTACTTTGTGTGAGGTAAGAGGCCAGTATTGTTTCTTGAAACTTGGCGTAATTTTGATATCGATACTTTTAATGGTAGGCCTAGCTTTTGCCAGTTTGAATTGATGACTTACAGACAGTGCTTTGTGCGTGTGAGTAACTTGGCATTTGAAAACATGTTTTTCATCAGATACCATTTTCTTGGCTCAAAGTGCTTGGCCCACTTCTAAGTCTATAATACCGAAATGGATAAATTCTTCAGTTAAAGAAATATATTGATTGCATTTGTAGCATTTAGCCAGACTTTGACCATGCTGCACTAAAACAATAAGCTCTTTTCTTTTTTTATGGAAGATTTTTTGCTAAAGCACGTAATATTGCGCTCGCAGTCTAGTCTAGTCAGACCATCAGTTTTCAATACCAAACCATGTAATTGTCTGATGTATTGTTAAGCTAAATAATCGTAGGCTAAATGGTCAGGTCAAAACGTAAGCTTGACAGATAGAACGTCTCATGTTACCTGGACGGCAAACAAACACTTTATCTTACTCCTGAATTGCAGAGCAACTGATAGTGTTGTTTGCTAAATCCGGTCTTTTTGCTCCAGAATGTTTGAGACTCTCGGGCTGATTTGCGTCCCACTCTCGTGTCAGTATTTCATTTTCATTTGAAAGTTGCTGCAACTTACCTCTGTTTGCACTACGGTGAAAACTTGCTCACTTCACCATTAAGCAGAACTTAATTGACGTATTTATGGCTAGGCTTGTTTTTAAGGTTGCTGCGCTATTGAGTGTTGATTATCGAACCCTCCGGCCTACACGTGAGAAGGGTGCAAACTGAAAGAGGAAAGAAGAAATCAGAATCTCTCATCCCTTGGAATGATTCTGAACACCTTATCCACAGGATAGGTACAGAGGAAGCCTGTGTATCTTTTAACCGCATTGATTATTTGGGTTTCGTTATCTCTTGGTCAGGTCTCCTCTGAAAATTAAGAATAAATCTCTAACTGTTGGTACATTTTCTGTACCGTACTGGCATTTAGCAGGCACTCGTATCAAGAATGAGGGTTAAATCCAGAACGAAGAAAAAAAATATGTTAATCATGCTCAATTGACAACAAAGTGTTTTTGGACCCAGTCGAACTCCGCTCTGCTTGACGCCGGCAAACAAGTTTATCAGGAACAGAAGCGCGCAGACCAGTCGGAGGAGCCGCCGTATCTGAAAGGGATAACTGCGGGGAGCGTGTGGAGGCTGATTGTTTCTGAAACCTGTTGTGCAATTCTCGAGCGGACGGCTCTGTACGAGTCCTTCAGTCTCTCTCCAGCATCTGTGTTTGCATGTGACTTTGCATGTGCATGTATGTGCTCGGTGTGTGTGTGCGTTCCTATGTATGTGTTTATTTATTTATGTGTGTGTGTGTGTGTAGGTGTGTGGTGTGTGTGTGTGTGCGTGTGTGTGTGTGTGCGCCTTTGTGTGTGTAGGGGTGTGTGTGTGTGTGTGTGTGTGTGCGCTCCTGTGTATGTGTGTGTATAGGTGTGTGTGTGTGTGTGTGTGTAGGTGTGTGTGTGTGCGCGTACGCGCGCCTTTGTGTGTGTAGGTGTGTGTGTGTGTATAGGTGTGTGTGTGTGTGTGTGTGTGTGTGTCTGTACCCCGTGGCATTAGTGTTGTTCCACTGGTAGGTTAGCCACGGCGTTAGCATTGCTTCGCTAGCATGTCTAAGACTTCATTCTCAGCCTGGTCTTCACCTCATGTAGTATGAAAGGGAGTTTGTATCGCTCGGAGCGGGGGTGTGGGTTGGGGTGTGGGTTGGGGTGGGGGGTGTGGGTTGGGGTGGGGGTTGGGGGCGGGGGTTGGGGGTGGGGGTGTGGGCGGGGGCGGGTGCGGGCGCGGCACTTGTTTTGAAGCTCCTGGCGTGCTCGGCCGGGGGGAAATGTCAGCGGCTGGACGGGCGCGGCGAGACGCGATCCGCCCGGACCCCTCACGGGACAGGTCACGCTGAGCGGCCGCTTTTTTTCTGCATCGTCGTCGTCTTTTTTTTTTTTTTTTCCCTCCCCCCTGCGGCTGTAAACACCCTATCCGTTTGCACGGAGACATCTGAAGCCCCCCCCCCCCGGGCAGAGCCAAGGCACGGCCCTACCAAGAAGCTTGGGGTGGTGAGGGGGGGGGGGGGGGGGGGTGGGGGGGAGGGGGCGGGGGGCACGATGACTTCAGCTCGCCCGATCCGGGCATGACGTGAGGCCGGGGGCATTTTAACGATCGCCCGGGCCCCCGCCGCTCCAGCTGTCTGCTCCCATGTCCCCCTGACCGGGCCGCAGGAGGGGCGGCCAAATCTCCTTTCGCAAGCGCTTTTCGGCGGAAGGCCTGAGAGACCGCAGAACTTTCCCAAGAAATGCAAAGCGGTCTGGGAAAAAGGCAGGAGCGGCTCTGAAAGAAAGTTCACGTTCTGGAAACCGCGTTTCTTCTCTGTAGCAGCAGCGCTGAGGAATGGCACACGCGCGCGGGCCCTGGTTCGTAGCGCACCTGAGCGTAGCAGCGGCTGGATGCTAGTAGCTCAATTCTCGCCTGCCTGCCCTGAAGGCGGTCGACCCACCCGAGGCCTGCGTTGGCGCTACGAACCCGCCATCGCGCCCGGTCCTACTCTGCGGTGCTGTTTCTGTACGTGACCTCACTTCAGGAGAGAGCCATTGGCTGTTAAATAAAGACTGGCCTTTCTTTTGATGTTCTAGACTTCACCACTTGTCCACAGATCATTTCTCAGGAACATAGTTCTGTAAAGTAATTGGCTTCATTGACTACGTGCAGTCCACTACGGAGACAGTCTTTAGTAAATCCAGAATAAACCGAAACATCGTTGTTTTTTTATAAAGTTAGGTTAAAAAGATTCCCTTGTATGTTCATTTGCAGTAAAACGTGATTTCTGTGTTGTTCATAAGCCACACACACACACACCCAGGATCATTCAGATAGGAGGCTGTTTTCTCTCCTTCGCCACACACACCTGGGATCATTCACAGATAGGAGGCTGTTTTCGCTCCTTCGCCACACTTGGCCTGCTCCAGTGTGAAGCCTCTCGCTCGTGGGGAGGGTGGAAAGTTTTTCTGTGGAAAGTCGGGGGAGATGCGGTGGGCGGGGAGGAAGGGGTTAACCGTGCCTGCTGGAGCTGAGAGTCGGCCTGCGGGCTTCCGGAAATTACCCCGAGCGGGAGTTGAGCAATCTGTGGAGCTGCGGCGCTTTCTGAGGAGGGAGAGAGGGAGAGAGAGGGGGAGGGAGAGAGAGGGGGAGGGAGAGAGAGGGGGAGGGAGAGAGAGGGGGAGGGAGAAGGAGGGGGAGAGGGAGAGAGAGGGGGAGGGAGAAGGAGGGGGGGAGGGAGAGAGAGGGAGAGAGGGAGAGAGGGGGAGGGAGAAGGAGGGGGGGAGGTAGGAGTGAGAGAGAGGGAGGGAGGGAGGGAGAGAGAGAGCATGAGGGAAGAGAGAGGGAGAGGAAGGGAGGCAGAGAGAGAGGAAGGGAGGGAGAGAGAAGGAGAGAGAGAGGGGGAGGGAGAAGGAGGGGGGGGCGGAGAAGGAGGGGGGAGGGAGAAGGAGGTGGGTGGGAGAAGGAGGGGGGGAGGGAGAAGGAGTGAGAGAGAGGGAAGGAGGGAGGGAGAGAGCATGAGGGAAGAGAGAGGGAGAGGAAGGGAGGGAGGGGGAGGGAGGGAGGGAGGGAGGGAGACGGAGGAAGGGAGAGAGAGAGCATGAGGGAAGAGAGAGAGAGAGGGAGAGGAAGGGAGGCAGAGAGAGAGGAAGGGAGGGAGAGAGAAGGAGAGAGTGAGAGGTAGAGGGAGGGAGAGAGAGAGGGAGAGAAGGGGTGAGAGAGCGAGAGCTGGAGGGAGTAGGTGTGTCCAATGTGCTAATCTCCCCACCATACTGCACCTGTCTACTGCCCCAACACGCGTGTGTGTGTGTGTGTTTGTGTGTGTGCGTGTCAGTGTGTGAGTGTGTGTGCATGAGTGCGTGCAGGTGTGTGTGTGTGTGTGCATGTGTATGTGTATGTTTGTGTGTGTGTGCACATGCATGTGTGCGTGTCAGTGTGTGTGCGCATGAGTGTATGTGTGTGTATGTATGCATGAGTGCGTGCCCGTGTGTGTGTGAATGTCTGTGAGTGTGTGTGTGTGTGTGTGTGTGTGTGCATGTGTGAGTGCGTGCCCGTGTGTGTCTGTGTGTGTGTGCTTGTGTATGTGTATGTTTGTGTGTGTGTGTGCCAGTGTGTGAGTGTGTGTGCATGAGTGCGTGCAGGTGTGTGTCTGTGTGTGTGTGCGTGTGTATGTGTATGTTTGTGTGTGTGCACATGTGTGTGTGCGTGTCAGTGTGTGTGCGCATGCCTGTGTGTGTGTGTGTGTGTGTGTGTGCGCGCGTGTGTGTGTGTGCGGGCATGTCTGTGTGTGCGTGTGCGGGCGTGTGTGTGTGTGTGTGTGCGGGCATGTCTGTGTGTGCGTGTGCGGGCGTGTGTGTGTGTGTGTGCGGGCATGTCTGTGTGTGCATGTGTGGGTGTGTGTGTGTGTGTGTGTGCGCGCATGTCTGTGTGTGCGTGTGCGGGCGTGTGTGTGTGTGTGTGTGCGCATGCCTGTGTGTGTGTGCGGGCATGTCTGTGTGTGCGTGTGCGGGCGTGTGTGTGTGTGTGTGCGGGCGTGTGTGTGTGTGTGTGTGCGGGCATGTCTGTGTGTGCGTGTGCGGGCGTGTGTGTGTGTGCACGTGTGTGTGTGTGTGTGTGTGTGTGTGTTCTGAGAGACAGTGATGAGCTGTAAGGGGAGGGAGGGTGGAGGCTGTCACCTCAAATCTGCAGAAACTCCCTTCTGCTTGAGTGGAGTGGTCTCTCTTTGTGGGAATTACATTTCCATGCCCTGATCCTGGATCAGTTTCCTTGCATTGCTTTCGTAGAGTAATGTTAGACTTGTGCAGCTGCGAGCCAATCCTGGATCAGCTGATTTGGGGACAGAAAGATATTTACTTACCACATAGTCTCAGCAGTAATTATAGGTCCTATTTGCTAGATTAGAAGTTCATTTACATTTGGTATGGATGTTTAGGGTTATTCTTTGTGGAATGAGATGACATCCAATCAGATAGTGTCCCATGACATTACTCTGCACCACCACTACATTCGGTTCCTTGGTTTCACCGACAAGCTTTTTGCCCTGGAAGGGAAACTGTGCTGTCAGTATGAACACTGCTGTGTGCCAGTCTGCAGTATTTCTGAACTGTGCCACTCTGTAGCACAGCTTCTTTATTTGCTCCTATTTCTCAGTGACTGGCCTTTGTTAACGACCAGATTGCCTTTAAATGGTATAATACATGAACAATGCACGCTCAAAATTAATGAATGCTCTGAGTTTTTGGGTCCACGTTTGAAACGCGCTTATCTTTGGCTGCATGGATTTCGCAAGAGGTATTTCATCTGCGGTCGAGAGCTGTGGGCTTTCTTTTCAGCGTCCTGTCCTACTTCCATTTGCACGGGCCATTGTTCCAGAGGCTCGAGCTGACTGCACCGACTTGTCAATTCATGGAGCGCGGTTCCAGAGAACTGAACTGTAGAGCCATTGTTGCGCTCGCATGCACAATGTCTTGCAGACACTTAATTGGTCAATAGGGTCATTTTCCTTCACCAGTGACAGATTGTGCCGGTGTACAGCAAGGGCCTGTGTAACAATCCTCATTGGCTAACGCAATTTCACTCTTCATTTCAGTTAAGTGCTTCTTTATCTTGCCTTGCCTCGCCGTTTTCAAAACTTTCAACAAAAAAAAAAAAAAATCTGACTGGCCGTCGTGCCCGAGCTAGCCAGCCCCCCAGCTTCCTTTGCTCGGATGCGGATGCCGATTGGTCGGCTTTTTTGCCGGCAGGAATAAGCGTGCCGTCGGCCTCCGCTAGCCCGAGGCGCCGCGACCGACGAGGACGAGAAGCGGCGGGAGCGCAGAGAAGCACGCCGGTCAGGCGGTTTGTTTTTCCTCCCTCAGGGCCCGGGCGAGCTCTAGGCTCAGCGTGGGGGGGCCCATGGGGGGGAGGGGGGGCGAGACAAGCCCCAGGCAGCTGGAAGTGGGAGTGAGGGGGGTTATTGTTGTCCACTCGGACAGACCGCAGCAGGTGTCCCCCGTCCGTTGGAAGCACACGAGGAAGGGATCGGGGTTGGGTTGGGGTGGGGTCTGTCAGCGGGAACGCGCGAGCGAAAGAGGGGGCTTTGTTTCGCGTCCGCAGATCCGCGTTCTTCCACCCCCCCCCACCCTTGTGCCCGACCCTTGGAAAGCCCGTACAGATCTGCGTTGGGGTCCGCCCCTCGGCCAATCGGACGGGTTCGCGCAGACGTGAGGGGCTGGGTGGAATGCCAGGAATGTGGAGGCGCTGAGGCAGGCGTGTCCGTCCCGGGGGGGGGGCGGGGTCGGGGGGTGGGGGGGTGGGGGGGTTGTCCTGTCCTGTCCTGTCAGAGGGGCTGACTGGGTCTGCTGTAATGGCCTGCTGTACTTGTTTGGTCATTGTGCCGGTGCAGCTGAGAGGAGGCCAGGGGCCGAGGAGCAGCCAGGAGGAGGTGCAGTGTGTTACTCTCCCTCTGGTCCTCCTCTGCTGCTTTTACACACGCGCGCACACACACGCACTCACACAAACACACTCACACAAACACACTCACACGCATACACACTCACAGACATTCACACTCACGCACACAGACACACACACACACGTGCGCACACACATACACTCGTTCGCATTCACACACACCCACATCTGCGCACACAAACACACCACACAAATGCATTTATTTAAATAATTTTTTTGCTTGTTTTGAGAGAAGTCCAATAATCATTGTTTCAGAGGGCCAGTTGTGTCTTTCATTTTTGCATTATTCATAATAAAAAAAAGGCCATCTGGGGTAGTGGAGAAAAGCAGATCACAGAAGGAAAGTGTAGGATTACAGGCTGGATGTGTGGCAAAGATGCGGTAGGCCGGGAACCATTTTGGCTCTTCGCTCCTCACAGCCTCATGCGAATCTCCCTCTGCGTGCGCTGCCCCACCAAACACACGTTTCCAGAAGTTTCCGTGGCCCAGTTTGCCCAGGCTGTGTCCTCGGAGTCTGCTGTGCCTCCAGGGCCTCCGGGGCCACTCGTCTCTGTCAGGGCGTGGAGGTGTTTCGGAGATTCATGACTGCTGAGCTGCACAGCTGCTCTCAAGGTCAGGGGCTGGTCTCTGTAAGCACGCCCTCACACACAGTCATACACATACTCACATACACACACACACTCACATACACACTCTCACATACACACACTCACATACACACACTCACATACACACACTCACACACACACACTCACACACACACACTCACACACATACACACACTCACACATACACACACACACACACACACTCACATACACAAACACACACACACACACACACAGACACACAGACACACATACACACACCCTCACACACAGTCATACACACACTCACATACACACACTCACACACACACACTCACACACATACACACACTCACACATACACACACACACACACACACTCACATACACAAACACACACACACACAGACACACAGACACACATACACACACCCTCACACACAGTCATACACACACTCACATACACACACACACACGCACACACACACACACACAGACACACACACTCACACACTCACACACACACACACACACACACAGACACACATACACACACCCTCACACACAGTCATACACACACACACACACACAGACACACATACACACACCCTCACACACAGTCATACACACACTCACACACACACACGCACGTACACACATACACACACACACACACACACACACACACACTCACATACACACACACTCACATACACACACACACTCACACACACACTCACATACACACTCACATGCACACACACACACACACACACACACTCACACACGCACACTCGCATACACACACTCACACACATACACACACTCACACACACACACTCACATACACACACACACACACACACTCACATACACAAACACACACACAGACACACAGACACACATACACACACCCTCACACACAGTCATACACACACTCACATACACACACACACACGCACACACACACACACACACTCACATACACACACACACAGACACACACACACTCACACACACACACACACACACACTCACACACTCACACACACTCACATACACACACACACACACTCACATACACACACACACTCACACACACACACTCGCATACACACGCACGTACAGACATACACACACACTCACATACACACACACACACACTCACATACACACACACACTCACACACACACACTCGCATACACACGCACGTACAGACATACACACACACACATGCACGCACGTACACACACACACACTCACACACGCACACGCACATACAGACATACACACACACACTCACATACGCACGCACATACAGACATACACACATACACACTCACATACGCACGCACACACATACATACACACACTCACATACACACGCACGTACAGACATACACACACACACACTCACATAAGCACACACACACACGCACGTACAGACGTACACACACACACTCACATACGCATGCACACACACACATGCACACGCACACACACATACTCACATACGCACGCACACATACACACATGCACGCACGCGCACAGACACTCACATACGCGCACGCACGCACATACACACACACACCCAGACACACACACACTCACACACGCATACACACACACGCACGCACGCACACACTCACATACACACTCACACGCTCACATACACACACACGCACACACACACACATACACACACCCATCCTGTCTCCCCTGTCACCACCACTCCTCCTTCTATTTATTTTGCCTGTGGGAGGACAGTGATTAATCAGAGAATCATTTACACGTCCAGCCCGTCGCAGATAGGGAGATAGTGCTCTGTGTAGAGCTGACGGACGTGCTCAAAAGCAGCCCGAGAGTCCGTTAGTCTGTGTTTGACGTTTTACTCCCCGGTGGATCAACGCGCTCTGTCCGTGCTCTCGCTGGTCAGGTCTGTTTCTCATACACACGATTGCCGCCAAAGCAGATCAATATGTTTTTGTTTTCCCCCCTTTTTTCCACCGTGACTGCGTTTCAGATGTTTGCTTGCAGGTCTTGAATGCGCATTCTAGAGCGTGGATACTCAAATCTGGACCGGGAGTCCAAATCCGGCCCTGTTTTTTTCTTTTTCCCCCTGGTTGTTAACCTAACAATTAGTGCAACTTATTGGCCGGACCGTCTTCACTCCTGACTCCCAGGTAAAGGGAGGGCGGAAAACCAGCGGTACTTGGACCTCCAGGGCCGTGATTTGAGTGACAGGGTTCTGGAGTGTTCTGTCTTAATAGAACGGTGTTCCAGATTTCAAGTTTTTCCGCTTCTAAATAATAACAATAACAGTAATACGAAAGAAGTTTAAATTGCACCAGTTCTCTTAGAGGTGAATTGGAAAATAGCCCCTCCCTCTTAGTCTTGTGACACTGAGAACCTGTTTTCTCTTAATTGTAAAAGCTTTATAGAGCTCTATTCAAAACAAAACCTTTGTTTACCTTCTGAACAGGAATCATTTGAATAAAATTGCAACTTGTAAAAACCTGTCGTGTGTTCTGCCAAGCCAATTTTTTAAGGTGTCAAACCTGAGCATGGGTTTAGAATAGAACCAAAAATGTCTAACTTTCAATATTGAATGAGTTATGTGGGGCAAAATGCACTGTTGAAAATGCAGGTCCTTCTTGCGGTTGCTTTTGTAGATTTTTAAAATGTAGTATTTCCTGTCGTCATGTACAGAGTGGTACCAAGAAGTTTACATGAAACTCTTTTCAATAGCTTGTACTGCATTTATCTTTCGGTTTTTGGACCATTTCGTTCTGTTCAGACATGGAAGTTTGAGTTTCTTCAGCCGCAAGTAAGAGGTGCAAAAGTGCTCTTTTAGTGCCACCTTGTGGCCATTGCACGGAATGGTGTTTGCCTTTGGATTCCATTAGCCTGGGGATGGGAAAAAGCATTTTAATATAAGTTCATACACCTTTAGTTGATGGAGGTGTATGGATAGTTTTCAGTAAGTCTATAGTTAAAACCCTGGCACAGTGTCGATGGCATCTGCTATGGTCTCGCTGTATAAGTATGGACGGAGTGTAGCACAGTGGGTAAGGAACTGGGCTTGTAACCGAAAGGTCGCAGGTTCGATTCCCGGGTAAGGACACTGCCGTTGTACCCTTGAGCAAGGTACTTAACCTGCATTGCTTCAGTATGTATCCAGCTGTATAAATGGATGCTATGTAAAAGTTGTGTAAGTCGCTCTGGATAAGAGCGTCTGCTAAATGCCTGTAATGTAATGTAATAAGTCCGGTACTTTCTTTTCCACGTGCGGCCTTGTGTAAACCGCGCGCCTCTTTCTCTGTTGCAGGGCGGAATGAGCTCATAGCGAGATACATCAAGCTACGCACCGGGAAGACCCGCACAAGAAAACAGGTAATGACAGCATGTGGTTCTTTTTTTATTTTAAAATTTTGTTCTGTCTGTTAGCATTTTCCCAATAGAAGTGTCCTATGGACCGGCCGCTGAATCCAGTGACAGTTTTTCCATATTTATCCCTTATTTCAGCTCTAATAAACACTATATGGTGCAGTTTGGGGGGGGGGGGGGTGGAGGTAGTTGGTCTAATGTAGCTGTTAAGGGTGGCGGTTTAGTTCAATTAAGATTGTGGCGGTAAATATGCTCACGAAACACCACTGAATGACAGAGTTTCTTGTCTCATGAACTGATCCAGAGTCAGCATCGAGGCAAACGTGATATTGGTGGGTGTAGGGGGAACCAGAAAAGCCCTGGTCCTGGTGTCTGTAGGGCTTTAGATGCGGGACGGACCTTCGTACAGCGCAGCATGGTGGTGCGGTGGGTAGCTCTCACACCTCCCCGCACGAAGGTCCTGGGTTTGAATCTCGCCCTTTGTGTGTGGGGGTTTCACGTTCTCCCCGCGTCCACCTGGGTTTCCTGTGGTCATTTCGTGGGTTTGTGGGAAAAGCGGCCCCGTTTACCTACCAGCCAATCACAGTGCGTGAATCCAGCATTGATATGCATGAGCTCAACATGAATGGTTCACTCTTGGAATTTGAGCCCAGGTTATTTATTTATTTATTTTTTGTTGTTTGTTTCTTTGGCATGACATGTTATAAAGTCTGTGGACATTTAATTTCTGTCCTGTGTTACATTTTTCGAAAAATGAAATGATTTTCTAAACCTATTGTAGAAATAAGTACAGAAATAATCATCATTTAATCTTATCTGAAGTCCGGCTTTTTATTTTTAGAACTACTCAATTGCAGATGAGTTTCATTTTAATCACCCAGAAATGACATGATGATCCGGTGGTGGCTGAAGCCTGCAGACCTTCACATTGTTTCTTTGGTTGGTCCCTCTAATCAATATCAGTTGGACGGTTTATGTGAATGAGACAGCTGCACAGTATTGGAGCCGCCTGTGTATGTACAGGATGACCTTTCGATAGAGCCGGTTCAGTATTGCATCACACAGGACAA
>NC_049211.1:41648142-41858142 GCF_013347855.1 Anguilla anguilla | reverse complement strand
GTGATGTGGATTCTGCGTGCCTATACCCCCCTCCCTCCGGGACAGTGCAGTGTATGTTACTAACCCGCTAATGCTAATGCTAACGCTAACGGCAGCAGGCTTTCCTGTGCTCTGCACTAATCCACCTTTCCCCCTTTCTCTCCCTCCCCCCCTCCTCTGTGTGTGTGTGTGTGGATCTTTCACTGTCCTGAGAAACTGGAGACTGAAAACATATTTACACCCCCCCCCCCCCCCCCCCCAAACGAAGGGTTCTGCCCCCAACGGAACAGTGCACCAGACCTCAATCTGGCATACTGTCCATGGCATACTCCCACCCATGAGACACCAGTGCAGGTCCCACACGTTGATGACATGATGTGCTGTGTACATCGATTTTAATTTAAATCATTTTATTCTGTTCTTATTTTCTCAGAATAACATTTTTTTCTTTCATGTCACCACGCATTTTAGCAGCATTATTTTGTTGAAGATTCTAAGGACTCTGCGAGAGTGTTTTTGCATTTTACTCTCCCCTGAAGTACTTAAATGGGTTCAAAAGCCAGGTCTGGCCTTAGGTGTACTGGGTGCTCGTGATCATATATCAGCGGCCTTCTGTATGTGATCACGCATCACCATGAACCCCATTGGCTGGAGCTGCGTTTCACATCTCATTTATTGGTCGCTTTTCCAGATCATGTAAAACTCGGTGAGTTTTGCGATGGACCTGAAAGCAAAGTGGTTCCTGCCATTCACACAGAAGATGCAGGCGTCAGTTAATACACACGTTAACACACACTGTGGGTCCAATTAGATTAGGGGAGGTTAAAAACTGTATAAACGCACTGCTTTTTAGTCAAACTTGTCTTTGTAAATGGTTTCCCCAGGTTTTTTTTTTTTTTTTTTTGCTCTTGGTCATCTGCATTAACCTCAATAAATCAGACTAACGCACAGGGTTCCCATTCTTCACAGAAACAATGAATCATTTCTTTCACAGTTCCTGAAAACACACATTTTTATCCATGCCATTTCAATCTTTCCATTCATTCAGTCGCTCTTTGTGTTTGTACAGCTCCACTTACTCCTTGCTTCGTGACACTTTGTAATGGATGTTTTTCACAGAAAAAAACTGAAGTAAATGTAGCTTGGGGGGGAAAATTCTAAAATGATTTTTTCTGATCACTGAATGGGTGAACTGAACCGTGTATTAAAGAAGTCACGGTGGCAGTTTTAAGGGTGGCATGTTGACTGTTTAATATCAAACCTGGCAGTGCCAGTGTGGGGATACGATATGTGAAATGAGCTGGTTGATTGGCTGGTTGCCAAAGGACATCAATGGTATTGAATTTGAAGAACCCCTGATAACATGGCCACGCAGAAACCAAATATTTCTGTCCACCACAAATTTATATTCAGAGTAGCCCTATTTAGCAAGAATTTGACAATTGCAACAGTAAAGGTAATCATCACTGAAAAGTATTCAGTTTATTCTGTTCTAGACATTATTTGAAGTGACGTGGGAAAAAATATGAATTTGAGTGGGAACCCTGATTCTTAGTTCTGAACTTCTGAAACTAAAATCTACAAACCCATCCACGCGCTGAGAAGGGTAGCAATTTCAGCCTCCCCTCTTACTCCTAGTAATTCTGTGATTCTCCTAGTCTTCTGAACTACTCTTGGGACCGCTATCCTGTTTCATACACAGGGCGTTCAGTCACCAGCTTCTGACTGTCCGGTGTGGGACCTTCAGAGACAGTGCAGATCTGCGGCTGATCGGCCTCTTCCTCCTGTGTTGTTTTTCCTCTCTGTCTGTCCCTGGTCATCTGATCCGAGTTGGGCTCTTTTGTGATGTTTGCAATCCTGTTGTCATGTGGTTCACTTTTTTTTTTTTTTTTTAGCATACAGGAAGACAACACTTCCCCATTTTATGTTAAAGCATTTACTCTGGTACATTTTGCTTGGTGAAGAGACTACTCGGAAATATTTCTATCTTAGTTTTTTTTTTTTCTTCTTTTGGCTGAAACGAGCTTAAGAACCACAAGATTGCAAACATCATAAAACGGTAAGGACATCAATGAGAGCAGGCTCAGCAGTAGCTTTTGGAACTACAAAGAAAATAATGTGAGCAGTGATTTTGTGGATGATGTCACCTGCATTGAAATTGACTGACAGGATAAAACATGTAACTGGTGAAAAGTAGCACCATAATGTGTAAGTAAATAAGAATAGCATGACGCTGTATAACTTTAATTCAGAATAACTGCCTCCTATGTTTATGATTTTCTGTACTAAAATGTAGATAGAGAGGAGAGGGCTAGGACTGTTTATAGTGGTGGAATGTATCAGTGTGTCTTAAAAGCCATTTTTGCTGTCAGTTTGAATTTTTTTCAAAGGGAAATAATTACCAATAATCCTTATCATGCGATTATATGCGTTATTGCAAAGTACACTAATGGCTTCTCTTTCCTTTGATTCAGGCCATGAACCTGGTAAGTGCTGGTTTTTGATTTTAGCAATCTGCTTCACTTGCTTGGCTGAGCCAATGAAACGCTGCCGCTCTCCTGCACAGCAAGCCGCCAGTGTGAGCATGGCCCAATCACACGCTGCCCCTCCCCCAGGCTCTCTAATACCCCCTGTCGCTCCTCCCCTTTCCCCCACATCCAGGAACGCTGTCAGGGATGTGACCTTTTCTCGTTATTAACCCACGCAAAGATCCATTCAGCAGTACCAAGCGGTATAGCTCGTCTGGCTTCATCTTTTTTTTTTTTTGCGTAGCTGGTGGATTTTGGAGGAACCGTAAACCTCGCCAAAATTGATTTTGACAACTAATTGCTAAAATGCATCAAGGCTTACTGCTATTTCTTTGATATGTGATCAAAAAATGCCATCTCTCTGCTATTAATATTATTCTTCGTATACGCTGTATTTATCCCTTTGAAAAGCACAAATGCAGTTTATCCAGAATAATGGAATAATATATCTCAGCGGTTGTGAAATTGTTCAGACACAGCTGAGTGCTCTCCTGTTGAACTCAAGGCAAGATGCAAGAGAGTAACATAGCAGTACATTTATGTTCCTCGTGCGAAGAGGATACAGGTATTTTAAAAACTGGGTTAGGGTACAGAGACCTTCCAACTTTAGCATTGCCTTCCCCTGAAATTGCACTTAAACCAGAGTTCTAGCATGTGTAGATGGACACCATCTTAGGGTTTCTGCTGAAGTGGCACATCTGAAGATTTTATGTGATTGTATGTACGTGTGTGTGTGTGGGTGTGTGTGTAGTGGATATATGGGCACCATACTACAAGAAAAGAGGTGCTAGAAAAGGTTCTTACAAGGGCAACCAAATTGATTCCTGGTTTGAAAGATAACAGTTATGAGAAAAGACATAAGATGCTTAATCTCTTCAAGCTTAGTAAAAGGCGACTCAGGGGTGATTTGATTGAGGCTTTTAAATTCGTAAAGGAGATCAACAAAAGATTCTTCAGGTTGAGTTCTGCTAGTAGAACGAGGGGACATAAATGGAAATTAGCAAAAGGTAAATTCCGCACAGACATTAGGAAGATTTTTTTACACTGAGAGTGGTCAGTGTGTGGAATAGCCTGCCTGGTCATGTAGTAGAGGCAGTAACTCTGGGGATTTTCAAGACCAGGCTTCAGGCTTACAAGATCTAGTCTGTAGGTGATCAGAGCACTAGGTACTGTTTAGTCAGGAAAATTGCAGGCATTGTTCGGATGAATGGAATGTTCTCGTCATTATGTTGTTATTAGAGAAGTCTTTGAAGTCCTTTATCGCTGATTGAACACAGTATAGTGATGGAGAATGGCTTGATGTCCACAGAATTGCATAATGCATTCTATACAGTGTTATTGATGTTGCAGTGTGGACTAAAGTTGCTTATATATTTTTTTTAAATGCAAATACGATGAGTTTTAGCTGTCTCTATGTTAAGTGGTGTTATTTTTTTATTTAAACTATTAGCCGGTAGAAATTGAAATGTTTTTTTTTTGTTGTGAACAGCCAGAGTAAATGATCTGAGAGATCAAAGGCCTTTCTTTAGCTTAACCGTGCTGTTGCCATGGGGATTTTCCACCCGCTCAAAACCCATCTCATCAGGTGTAAGCCCATACTGCCCATTACAGAAACTACTGTGTCTGTATTTTTCAGCTAGTCTTTGCCAAGGACTGTTTTAATGCCCTTGTACTTGGAATCTATGAAATAGTTACACGCATGAAATTAATTATCGAATAAATGCTTACTTTCTAGGTTCTCTAGTGTGGTGATGAAGTTTTGACATTGGGTCTTGGAAGACGTAACTTACTAAACTGTAAAACAGAAAATGTTTTACCTTCAGCACAGTTATTTTTTCTTTTCATTTGCTGTAGTATTCTGTCAAAATGCGGATCCTATAATCTGACTATGGCACAAAACTCATTTTAAGTTACTTATGACCCGGAAACCACTGGTGATTTTTGCTGCTCATCAATGGAAATGTTTATGGCGTAGGAAGGAAAGCACCTGCTCTTTTTTTTCTCTCCTCTTTTTTCCACGACTGTCGTTGTCCTCTGTGGGCACTGTTGTACCTTTGTGTGACACATCTCTCTCTCTCCGCCTCTTTCCCTTATGTGGTGATGATGTTTCTGTCATCTTCTGAACATCTTCTGTTCATTTCCTGATTGGAAAAATATTCCAAGCTGTTCAATAACATTGCTCTCTATCTCAGTGTAAATCAATGTATTAATATAACGTGTATTATATGTATATGCACTTAAATGCAAGTGTATTGGAAACGTGAAATGATTTTTGATATTTTGGCTCTCTGGATTTGAACATTGAATTTCAAATAAAGCAATGAATATGAGGTTAAATTGCAGAATGTCAGCTTTAAATTGAGGATATTTACACTCATATCGGGTGATCCTTGTAGGAATTGCAGCCTTTTTTATACATAGTCCCCCCCAGTTTAGGTGGGCAAAAGTAATTTGGCAATTGGCTGTTCAGCTGTTTCTTGGCCAGCTTTGTGTCTTTGTATCAGTTAGTTCATGCAGGAGAAACCTGCAAAAGGTCTGGAGTTGATTTGAGGTATGGAATTTGCATTTGGAATCTGTTGGTGTTGTCTCTCAACATGAGGACCAAAGAAGTGTCAATGCCAGTAAAGCAGGTCATCATGAAGCTGAAAAATCAGAATACACCGATCAGAGACATAGCCAAAACATTGGGTGTGTCAAAATTGACTGTTTGATATATTGTTAGCGAGCAAGAATACACTGGTGAGCTCAGCAATAGCAACAACATGGTAGTCCACAGAAAACCACTGTAGTGGATGAGCGAAGAATCCTTTCACTTGTGAAGAGAAACCCTTTTTCAACCGTTGGCCAGAACAAGAACACGCCAGGATGTAGGCATAGATGTGTCAAAGACTACCATAAAGAGGAGACTATGTCAGCATATCCTCAAAGGGTTCACTGCTGGATGCAAACCATTGGCAAGCCTCAGGAATAGAATGGTCAGGTCAAGAAATGTAAATGAAAGTTCTTGAACAAAAACTTGTACCAAAGTGATAGACAGAGGAATATGATGACTTAATTTCAGATTATGTTAATCTGTCCAATTACTATGTGTAAAAAGATCCTACACTGATCACCCAATTACCTCAAATTGATTTCTGCACTTACATTTCACATTCATTTTGCTGGAGTGCTGAGCCAAAATAACAAAAAAAATGTTTTTTTAATTATTATTACTTAGCATGATAAAATTAAATAAATGTCCTCTAGGACATTCCATTGATCTGGAATATTAAATAGAACACAATTTTATTTCAGAATTTCTTCTCAGACAAGACTATATAATGGCTGCTGTTTGAGAAATGAAACCAATTCAATTATAAAATAAATGTACATGGAATGTGTGGATAGTGGAGGGCTGTACTAACAGTTCAGTACTCATTTCCTGCAGCCTTTAAAATCCTTACGTCCCCTGTTAGAGGCTGTGAAGGACCATGGTTGAGTCCCCATGTGGAGCCCCCCCTCTCTGCTTTCTACTTCCTGTGCAGGATCAAGCCTCTAAAGACAAGGCCCTTCAGAACATGGCCGCCCTGTCGTCGGCTCAAATCGTGTCTGCCAGCGTGATGAAGAGCCAGCTGCCCCCCCTGCCCCAGCCCCCCTACCCTCCACCAGCCAGGGTGAGCACCACCGTGAGCCCAACCTTAACCCCAATCCCCCCCCCCAATTTAACCCTAACCCCAACCCCAGCCCTAACCCTGACCATACTCATTTTACTCTCCCATTTTGTCCACAGTTTTGGCCAGGCCCTATACCAGGACAGCCTGGCCCCTCTCAGGAGTGAGTATGGATTATTTCTGGCAATAAATAAATAACTGGGAAGTAGTGTCACAGCGCAGTTAGGCCCCAGAGAGAGCCTTCACTTCCGCACTTCATTCAAGCTCACAGGGAGACACTCTCTTCATACAACATCAGTGCATCGTCTAAAGAGGCAGTCTCTCAGATACAATCTTACACCATGTTCAGCGCCTTCTCAGACCCCATCTTACACCATGTTCAGCGCTCTCTCTGACCCCATCTTACACCATGTTCAGCGCTCTCTCTGACCCCATCTTACACCATGTTCAGCGCTTTCTCTGACCCCATCTTACACCATGTTCAGCACTCTCTCAGACCCCATCTTACACCATGTTCAGTCCTCTCTCTGACCCCATCTTACGCCATGTTCAGCGCTCTCAGACCCCATCTTACACCATGTTCAGCGCTCTCTGTGACCCCATCTTTCACCATGTTCAGCGCTCTCTCAGACCCCATCTTACACCATGTTCAGTCCTCTCTGACCCCATCTTACACCATGTTCAGCACTCTCAGACCCCATCTTACACCATGTTCAGCGCTCTCTCTGACCCCATCTTACACCATGTTCAGCGCTCTCTGACCCCATCTTACACCATGTTCAGCGCTCTCTGACCCCATCTTACACCATGTTCAGCGCTCTCTCAGACCCCATCTTACACCATGTTCAGCGCTGCCTCTGACCCCATCTTACACCATGTTCAGCGCTGCCTCTGACCCCATCTTACACCATGTTCAGCACTCTCTCTGACCCCATCTTACACCATGTTCAGCGCTCTCTCTGACCCCATCTTACACCATGTTCAGCGCTCTCTGACCCCATCTTACACCATGTTCAGCGCTCTCTGACCCCATCTTACACCATGTTCAGCGCTGCCTCTGACCCCATCTTACACCATGTTCAGCGCTCTCTCAGACCCCATCTTACCCCATGTTCAGCGCTCTCTCTGACCCCATCTTACACCATGTTCAGCGCTCTCTCAGACCCCATCTTACACCATGTTCAGCGCTCTCTCAGACCCCATCTTACACCATGTTCAGCGCTCTCTCTGACCCCATCTTACACCATGTTCAGCGCTCTCTGACCCCATCTTACACCATGTTCAGTCCTCTCTGACCCCATCTTACACCATGTTCAGCGCTCTCTGACCCCATCTTACACCATGTTCAGCGCTCTCTCTGACCCCATCTTACACCATGTTCAGACAGTCCTCTCTCTGACCCCATCTTACACCATGTTCAGCGCTCTCTCAGACCCCATCTTACACCATGTTCAGCGCTCTCTCAGACCCCATCTTACACCATGTTCAGCGCTCTCTCTGACCCCATCTTACACCATGTTCAGCACTCTCTCAGACCCCATCTTACACCATGTTCAGCGCTCTCTCAGACCCCATCTTACACCATGTTCAGCGCTCTCTCTGACCCCATCTTACACCATGTTCAGCGCTCTCTCTGACCCCATCTTACACCATGTTCAGCGCTCTCTCAGACCCCATCTTACACCATGTTCAGCGCTCTCTCAGACCCCATCTTACACCATGTTCAGCGCTCTCTCAGACCCCATCTTACACCATGTTCAGCGCTCTCTCAGACCCCATCTTGCACCATGTTCAGCGCTCTCTCAGACCCCATCTTACACCATGTTCAGCGCTCTCTGACCCCATCTTACACCATGTTCAGCGCTCTCTGACCCCATCTTACACCATGTTCAGCGCTCTCTCAGACCCCATCTTACACCATGTTCAGCACTCTCTCAGACCCCATCTTACACCATGTTCAGCGCTGTCAGACCCCATCTTACACCATGTTCAGCGCTCTCTCTGACCCCATCTTACACCATGTTCAGTCCTCTCTCAGACCCCATCTTACACCATGTTCAGTCCTCTCTCTGACCCCATCTTACACCATGTTCAGCGCTCTCTGACCCCATCTTACACCATGTTCAGCGCTCTCTCTGACCCCATCTTACACCATGTTCAGCGCTCTCTCTGACCCCATCTTACACCATGTTCAGCGCTCTCTGACCCCATCTTACACCATGTTCAGCGCTCTCTCTGACCCCATCTTACACCATGTTCAGCGCTCTCTCTGACCCCATCTTACACCATGTTCAGCGCTCTCTCTGACCCCATCTTACACCATGTTCAGCGCTCTCTCAGACCCCATCTTACACCATGTTCAGTCCTCTCTCTGACCCCATCTTACACCATGTTCAGCGCTCTCTGACCCCATCTTACACCATGTTCAGCGCTCTCTCTGACCCCATCTTACACCATGTTCAGACATGTTCAGTTTGATGTGTTAGCTGGTGACCACTGGCAGAGGTTGTAGTGTAGTGAGTCTGGGGGGGGGGGGGGGCACTGTTGCTTCAGGTTGCAAATTGATTTAATTTGAGTCACACCAACTGCGTTCCGATTGGATAGCTTTGTTCAAAAGAAATGCCACAAGGCTAATCTAACACACATTGACGTTCTTTGAGCCTATAATCCAGCTGATGAAGGAATTATTTCATTTGGTCTATATATTTATATAATTCTGTAGTTGATGGTCGTTTCTCACTTGCATAGTTTTATTGTCCAGTGCAGATCAAAAGATATGTATGTACTTTGTCGCCACATATGCCAAATTCTCTTAACTACAGAGCGTGTGTAAGTAAGATGAAAGCAGTGGCGTGTATCTCACAAATGTGCTTTCTCATTTTCAGCATTAAACCATTTGCACAGACCCCATACCCCAACCTAACAGGCCCCATTCCCACTCCCATATCAAGTGAGTACCAAGCAATGCTGTTCACACCAGAATAAATTAATAGGCAAGCACAACAGGGGGCGACATAGCTCAGGAGGTAAGACCGATTGTCTGGCAGTTGGAGGGTTGCCGGTTCAAACCCCGCCCTCGGCGTGTCGAAGTGTTCTTGAGCAAGACACCTAACTGCTCTGGCGAATGAGAGGCATCAATTGTAAAGCGCTTTGGATAAAAGCGCTATATAAATGCAGTCCATTTACCATTTACCATGTCGAAAGATGTGTTCTGGCTGTTGAGTGTATATACAGATAATAAAAGAGTTGATTGGTCCTGTTGTGTGACTTCTTACCATAGGTATGCAGGTTTGATTCCAGCATTGTTCTACTGTTGTGTTTTTGAAAGTTCAGCATTTAGTCCGAAGCGTGTTTATTGATTATGTGTGTGCTTGGAGCAATGTACAAGCCGTTCGCTAAGCCAGGGATTCCCAAATTGTCAGTTAGGAGTCACTGGAGGTTTACGAGAGAGTTTATGGAGGTTCATAAGAAAAATGGAAAGAATTACTTTCTGTATATTTTGTCATTCATAATCCATAATCATTCACATCAGTCAGATTAGCCAGTGCTCTCGTTACATGTACATCACTTGTTACAGTGGGTTTGAATTTGCTTTTACGCTAAAAACATGCATTTTGCGCGTGAGCATGTTAAGCTACATTTTAAGAACAGGTGGATCATAGAAAATGTAAGTGTAGATCTACCTCATTAAAATAACCCCAAATATTGCATCAAGAATAAGTACGGCAGGGAATCTCATGCTTAGGGGTAGTTGTTTGTTGTTTGTTGTTTTTAACTGAAAGTAATGAATTAAACCATTAATAAAAGGTTTATGAAATATTTAATTAAACCAATAAACCTTGATCTAGTAGTGATCTAATAGAGTTTGACTTTTCATTGAATTGTAACCTTGCATCAGTAATAATGAGCTTGATGAGGCATAACTGCAGATGCTACTTCTAGTTTGGTTGCCAAGGTAATTTGTCAGTTTGAAAATGAGGTGCTACCATTCTTGAGAACCATGTTTATGTCATTGAGAAGTTAGTGAGAATCTTGTTTATGTCATTGTGAAGTTAGTGAGAATCGTGTTTATTTCATTGAGAAGTTAGTGAGAACCATATTTATGTCATTGAGAAGTTTGTGAGAATCGTGTTTATGTCATTGAGAAGTTTGTGAGAATCATGTTTATGCCATTGAGAAGTTAGTAAGAATCATGTTTATGTCATTGAGAAGTTAGTAAGAATCATGTTTATATCATTGAGAAGTTTGTGAGAATCATGTTTATATCGAGAAGTTTGTGAGAATCATGTTTGTGTCATTGAGAAGTTAGTAAGAATCATGTTTATATCATTGAGAAGTTAGTGAGAATCGTGTTTATTTCATTGAGAAGTTAGTGAGAACCATATTTATGTCATTGAGAAGTTTGTGAGAATCGTGTTTATGTCATTGAGAAGTTTGTGAGAATCATGTTTATGCCATTGAGAAGTTAGTAAGAATCATGTTTATGTCATTGAGAAGTTAGTAAGAATCATGTTTATATCATTGAGAAGTTTGTGAGAATCATGTTTATATCGAGAAGTTTGTGAGAATCATGTTTGTGTCATTGAGAAGTTAGTAAGAATCATGTTTATATCATTGAGAAGTTTGTGAGAATCATGTTTGTCATTGAGAAGTTAGTAAGAATCATGTTTATATCATTGAGAAGTTTGTGAGAATCATGTTTATGTCATTGAGAAGTTAGTAAGAATCATGTTTATATCATTGAGAAGTTAGTGAGAATCGTGTTTGTCATTGAGAAGTTAGTAAGAATCATGTTTATGTCATTGAGAAGTTAGTGAGAATCGTGTTTATGTCATTGAGAAGTTTGTGAGAATCATGTTTATGTCATTGAGAAGTTAGTGAGAATCGTGTTTATGTCATTGAGAAGTTAGTAAGAATCATGTTTATATCATTGAGAAGTTTGTGAGAATCATGTTTATGTCATTGAGAAGTTAGTAAGAATCATGTTTATATCATTGAGAAGTTTGTGAGAATCATGTTTATGTCATTAAGAAGTTCGTGGGACTCGTTTATGTCATTGAGATGCCATGGGAAATGGGACTGTATGTCATCCTTCCCCCCCCCCCAGCGTACGAGCCCCTGCCCACCCCGCTCCCCCCGGCCGCCACCGCGGTGCCCGTGTGGCAGGACCGCACCATCGCCTCCTCCAAGCTGCGCATGCTGGAGTACTCGGCCTTCATGGAGGTGCAGAGGGACCAGGACACGGTGAGGAGGAGCTCCACACATCAGTGTCAACTGTCCAATAAAGAAATGAGTCAGTTAAGGAAGAAAAACTGTACATCCTCTTAAAGTATGGGGGCTCAGTGGCTGTCGTTTGCATTTAGAATCAGTCTTTTTTGGTCTCCTTTACTGCAGAGGGTTTACTATTAATGAATGCATTATGCGACATGTCTGCTGTTACTCTAACACGTTTATGCTTGGCAACCTGCATCTCAACCTCCTCCTTCTGTCTCCCCCACTACAGTACAGCAAGCACCTGTTTGTTCACATCGGGCAGACAAACCCCTCGTACAGTGACCCGCTCCTGGAGGCTGTGGACATCCGACAGATCTACGACAAGTTCCCAGAGAAGAAGGGAGGCCTCAAGGAGTTGTACGAGAAGGGCCCGCAGAACGCCTTCTTCCTGGTCAAATTCTGGGTGAGCATCCCGCCATATGACCCCTTTAGTCCCGGTCGAATTTTGGGTGAGCATCCCGCCATAGGGCCCGTGGGTCCTGGTCAAATTCTGGGTGAGCATCCTGCCATAGGGCCCGGGGGTCCTGGTCAAATTCTGGGTGAGCATCCTGCCATAGGGCCTGTGGGTCCTGGTCAAATTTTGGGTGAGCATCCTGCCATAGGACCCCTGGGTCCTGGTCAAATTCTAGGTCAGCAACCTGCCATAGGACCCCTGGGTCCTGGTCAAATTCTGGGTCAGCAACCTGCCATAGGGCCCGTGGGTCCTGGTCAAATTCTGGGTCAGCATCCCACCATAGGACCCCTGCGGAGGAGTGATAAATTTAATTTCATCCTGCAAAAAGATAGGGACATACCAAATAGTTTATTACAAAAATACACTTAAGACATAATTCCTTTTCACTTTCTGGTAGAAAACAAATCCAAATCCGGCTAAAGCCCAAACTTGTACGTGAAAAAAAACGACCCAAACCCAGCCCGAAACCAGACACCCTGCCGGGTCCCCTCGGGCTCGGGTCTGGTTGCGCACCTCCGGACTGAACTGACCGCGCTTGCGCCCCCTGCAGGCGGACCTGAACAGCAGCGGTATGCAGGACGGGCCCGGCTCGTTCTACGGCGTGAGCAGCCAGTACAGCAGCACTGAGAACATGACCATCACCGTCTCCACCAAGGTCTGCTCCTTCGGCAAGCAGGTGGTCGAGAAGGTGGAGGTGAGGCCTCTTCCCGTTTCCTCAGGGTGACATCGCGGAAACCGTCTTACTTAACATGTTTTTCCAAACTAATTATTAATGCGAGAATTCTCTTTTGCTGTAACAAAAGTTACATTTATTTTAACGTGTTAACATGCAAGTAAATCTTAATTTACTGGCCCAGCGTCAAGCCGAATTCCTGTCAGCGTATGGACGGCTTTAACAGGGGTTTAGGTCTGAATCTCACTGGATGGCTAATTCTGTGCGTGGCTAACCTTGCGCGGCCTGTCCCCTGGCAGACGGAGTACGCCCGTATGGAGGGCGGCAGGTGCGTGTACCGAATCCACCGCTCCCCCATGTGCGAGTACATGATCAACTTCATCCACAAGCTCAAGCACCTGCCGGAGAAGTACATGATGAACAGCGTTCTGGAGAACTTCACCATCCTGCAGGTGAGCAGCCTGTTCGAGTCAGTTCAGCACAGGGTGGGAGGGTGCTTTTTATTTATTATTATTATTTTTTTTATTTTATTTTATTTTTTAAAAGAAGAAATGTAGTCTTAGGCCTGGCTCACACAATCTGATTTTCAGTGGGTGCCTGCCCACAGAGTGTGAGGCAAAGGGGAAATGAGTTAATGTTTCCTCTCTCGTCGTGCAATAACGGATCTCGCGGCTGATTGCGCACACGCCTGCCGGTGCGTGTCGTGTCCGTCGGGTCAGTGCTGTAACCGCTGCTATAATGGCACTGATCCACTGGTGGTTTACTGAGTGGGCGGGAAAAAAAAGAAGCAATATCTAGCCTTTCGCTAGTGTGGGCACTCAAAACTTCACAGAGGAGTTAGGGCACAGTTACAATATAGCTTTCTAAATTGGAGAAGGCATAAAAATGAGGATAAAATTACATTTTTTTAACAAAATGACAAAAATAAAATGTATTCATTTGTTAATTGTTGTGCTTTCTGCTCTGTTTCCGCTTCAGGTCGTGACAAACAGGGACACCCAGGAGACCTTGCTGTGCATAGCGTTTGTTTTCGAGGTGTCGACGAGCGAGCACGGGGCGCAGTACCACGTCTACCGGCTCGTCAAGGACTGAGGGTCTCCTCGGGGCGGGGGCGGGGGCGGGGGGGTGGGGCGAGTGGGCCGGGCAGCCGAAAATCGGACTGCCCAATTTAAAAATCTGTTAAACCAAAAAAAAAAAAAAAAAAAACATGCATACAAACACACACACACTCATACACACACACAAACACACAGGCAACTGCTCAACAAAAACAGACAGAAATATGTATATTTTATAGCACAGTGGGTATTTTCTACTATCATTACTAATTTTGTAAAATAGGAATTGTATGAAGTTTAAACAAACAAAAAAAAAATGAAACAAAAACTAAAAACTATGCACTACTTTGTGTAAGGGCAATTTTTTATATATATATTTAAATATGTTTAAAAAACAAAGCAGGTTACATCAGTCATGTTCCTTAAAAATATATGTTTTCAGGGATGATGTTAATCTTTTTTTTTTTTCTGTATTGTGGGAATGAGGAAGTTTCATATAGTGTGTTGGCATTTCCGGGGATTTCCGGTGAGAAGTCCCTCTTTGGGCCTCCTGGCGTGGGAAGGTTTCAGGAAGAGAAGGTACCCCCGGCAGTGGCCGCGAGCGAAGACAGACAGCGGAGCAGGATACATTGGATACATTGTTAGTATTCAGCACGGAAGTGCAGAAGGACAGAAAACCTAAACAAGCTACCAAGTGGCATGGATACGTCAAACACGCCGTGCCAAGTGCCCTTTTCCAAAGACAAGCGACAGAGCAGATCGACGTGGAGTGCCTTTTGTAAAGCTGATCACTACCTCTTGTCTTGGATAAGGAGAACCCGAGAGAAGAGCAACCATGGCTTGAAACCAGAGGACTTATTTTGGCGTTTTGGAGTTTCGGAAGCACACTTCTTTTTGGCACATGTTGAAATTGGGGACGAAATTATAAAAGACTAAAGACCTTGTGAATTCATTGCTTTTCTGTACAGAGGTTTCCTTTGGCGATCGGCCTTTCTCTTCACCGATGTAGTCGGCTATTTAACTACCAAAATTTTGTTTGATTTTAGGTTTTCTTTTTTTTTTTTTTTTTTTTTTTTTTTTTAAATCTTTGCTTGGTTTTCTTAACTAACTCAAAGCAAATGCGAGTCGGGGCTGAGAATTTCTACCTCCTGGTGCTTCGTGATTATCGCAGGTTTTTTTGTTATTATTATTACACAAGCCTTAAAAGAAGAGGTGATTGGAATGGCAGGACACGGTACCAGGCCCAGCCTAGTCGTCAGCAGGAGTACTCCCAGCACTTATCAGATCCTGTCTGCCCCTGACGCGGGTGTGATTGCTTTGTGTAGACACCGTTGCTTTGCTGATCTCTGTGAGGGAAGCTTCAGGCTTCAGGAGAAAGTACTGTGAAGTTGAATCCAGGGTAAAGTAAAAAAAAAAAATAAAAAAAAAAAGATGTGGTTTTTTTTTTTGTTATTTTGTAAACCACCTTTATACAAAATCAGTCACCTTCACCCTTCCCCCCTCACGGTTTCCGGGCAAAAACAATAAACTGAAACAAAAATCTAAAACAATAAAGACAAAAGAAAGCAAAGCGCCGCGACCACTTCCCCGTGCGCCGCCCGTAGCTGACCCGCCATCCCGGCCAGGTCCAGCTCCTCCAGCATCCCAGCTGAGGATGACTTTCTTTGTCTTTTGTGCTCTAACAGATCTTCAGAAATAAAACGAAACTAAAATCATAACAGCTCTCTCTGTGTGAGCTCCCGGTCTCGGCCCCAAACTGTGGAGAGCAGCGCACCTTTAAGCACCTGGGCTGATTAGCTAACGTGTGCTCTCTCCACCAGCCGGGGCAGCCGAGACCAACCCGCCTCTCCAGCAGACCGACTGCCACAGGATGGTTGCTATGGGAGTATCTGTTACATTAAAATAGTCTGGGGACATTTTTTTTTGCCATCATTTCTGTCAGTCTCAAACAGTACAATGACTACAGCTTTTTTGTTGTTAAATTGTATAGATTTAAAGCAAAAGGAAGTTGTTTTTTTTATGAATTTGTGAGTCATTTTGAATGGCCAGGGTGCAAAATATTCTGTCGCTGTTGTCAAGATATGTTGGTTAATTTGGGAAAAGGGGGAGTGTCAATTACTTTTCCCAAATTACTTTTGCAAGTTCTGTCTAAAGACTGCCACAGAGAACACTGCCTTGCGAGAAGCTGGGTTGTCGTGTTCCATCGGAGAGCTGGATGCGTGAGAACTCGTTTTGCTTTGAAGGTGCATCGTTTTCCCCCCTCCTGCCATTGGGGGGGAAACTATCGACACTAAAAAGCGCTGCTGGTTCCAGTATTGGGCTCTGTACCCGACACCCTTTCTCCTAACCTTGACAAGATTACTTTGCAAAAAAAAAAATAAAAAAAACAAAGATTTTGGCTAGCGATTGGCAAGCATATCGAAACAGGGGGCTTTTGTGAGAAGCCTGTGGTTCGTTGGATGGTCTGCGGCAGGCGGTTGAGTGACAGATTTGGTGGCCGGCTCTTCCTGCCTTCCTGTTTTTTGTTGTTGTTGTTTTGTTGCGGCCTGTCGCACTGCCACGTTAGTGGCAGGAAACGGTGACCCGGCAGCGGCGCGTGGGCAGACAGGCCGAGGCTCTGTGCCGAGCCGTGCCGAGCCGAGCCATGCCGTACCGTGCTGCGGGAAGCGGGCAGTTTTCTCAGGTGGCGTCTCAACATTTGGAGGAGGCGACAGTTACACATTTACCCTTCACACCAGCCTTTTCACACGGGAAGCAACCTACAGTACACTTCCCTGAACACTTGCCTGAACGTTTTTGAACTTAATAGCGACCTGAGAATTTGATTCTGATAAGACTGCGTCACTCAGGGTCACAGGGGCCTTGGAAATACACTGAATCGTGTCTGTGAAAAGTGCTTTATCTGACCTTGAATGACCTTGTGGCTCACTGAAGCAGTGCCTTTCTCCTGTCTCTTTTTATTTGACCTTTTGAAAAAACACTCATCTTTTTTTGACTTTCAATAGGAGCAAGTGCATCTATTGAGTATCGTGTGTGTGTTGATATTGATTAAGTAGGTATGTGTAATGTATTTTAAGCTGAGAGGCAGGGGGGTGAGTTGGTTTGTTGCCCCCCCCACCCCCATTTTTTTATTTTTTATTATTATTTTATTTTTGGTGGTACATTCTGGCCTTGGTTCCAAATTGTGCATTGCATTATTGTATATTCTGTTGTCTACAATGTGAGGGGTTGTGTCATATAATCAGTGTATCATGTATAATCTACCAATAAAAACGCATGGTGCCTCAGGAGCAGCTTTTCTTCTGAAAACTCACTCGATATGTCTGTCAGAGGTGTCTTCCTTCTACTCCTCGGTCATGGTGAACGCTTGTGAAATTCTCCAGCTGTAGTTTCTTCCCCTGTTGACTCCCATGCAGATGTGTTGTCATATGCTTATTTTTTGCTGCAACAATATTCCTCTCGGTTCCAGTTCCAGTCTCGTTCATTGGTCTGCTCCATGCTGAGGTACCGAAGATCCAATGGTACGTTTTCTGCTATTATTCATACTGAGTGATGATTAAACCTATTTCCACACTAGTTGTTGATGGATGTTCTCTTTTTAAACGTTAGATGTAGCAGGCACCACTAGGCTTTGACATGTGGAGATACAAGATAAAATCTTTTATGGGACGGTTTCTGTAATTGCCCAGATGCTCATCTAAATGTTTTTGGTGGAAAATAATAATCAATTGCATCGTTTAAGCTTTTAAATGTCTGATCTGATCTCACAACGGCTAACTCCTGGAAAGCTACGTGCACACATGTCTAGGCCCTGCTAACTAGCCCAGTTCAACGAGCGCTCTCTTTGCTCCTGTGTATTTTCCTAAATGCATGACATTGGAATATTCCATGAATGCAAGAGGTACCAGAAATAAACAGTTGTTTTACTTTTCCAAAAAAAGTCAATCTATTTAGACAAGTGGTGTAATCAATCAGATCAAAGTTTGCAGTGCTTGCAAACCCAGGCCCTTCTGGGAAATTAGTTTCACATCACCTGGTCTAACAGTATTACACATTGTAAAAAAGTTATGCGCATAGTGCAAATAACTTACCTGAGGGAGAATATTATGGATGAAAGAGGTCTAGTCAAATGAAAGTTGTCTTGATTGACTTTTAGTTGGCTTTAATAGCATTGTGTATTTGGAGATTTGCTATTTCTATTCTGAGCTTTTTTTTCTACTGTAAATAACCTTGAATAAGAACATCTGTGAAATTATTTATTTGGGAGGAAATGTAATAAAATTGCTGCAGTCAGGACTAGTTTGACATCTGATAATTTTTTTGGTTATCAATGAGAACACATGCAATTGAGGGTTATTATTTCTTGAGGTTTATGAAAATTCAATGATAAAAATACACGGAGAAGGTCCCTAGTCCATGGAAATGGAAATGAAGTTATGAGGCACTTTTCTAGGAATAACATATTAAATCAAGGGGAAAAAATAAAGACTGATGCGTTTCAGAGTACTCTGATGACAGAGCTTCACTTCGAAACGCATCAGTCTTTTCTTCCCCCTCCCCCCGTTTATTTAATAAATGAATCCTAGAAGAGTGCCGTCTTTAAGCCTCATAACTTAAAGTTAATTACTTTGGATTGATCTGAGAGACTGAATTGTTCCTCCAAGGCCTTTCCAACTGATTAGGGAAAAAATGGCTGTGTAATATTGCTGCCTTTTCTGGGCTTTAGATACGCATGTGTGTGCGTGCTTGCCTGCATACACACACGTGCGCACACCACGCCCATACCCCGCGCACACACACACACACCTAAACATTCAAATACTCATACAAACACACACCTAAACATACTCATACAAACACACACACGCACAATTAAACATTCACATACTCATACAAACACACACCTAAACATTCACATACTCATACAAACACACACACACGCACAATTAAACATTCACAAAAAGGTGGAAGCACCCATCCGGAATCACTCGATTGGTTGTTGGGTACTATTGACTGCCATAAACAGTTTATATGGACAGTTTGCCCTGACAGACTCTGCCAGCCTCTGGAATTCTGCAGAAGGGATGCAGCACCATTATTCCATGGTAAAGTAAATCAACTCGCGTCTTGCTGATGGAGACGGGAAATGTTGCTCAGACTCCATTGCAGAGTCTCCTCTTCATGCTCCTTTAGGATTAGGTCAGGTGACTGAGGACGCCATGACATATGGATGATATCATCATAATACTCATCAAATTTTTGGGTGGCCACACATGCTCTGAAGTTAGAGACCTTGTCCTGCTGGTTGAGGCCCCTCCCGGCAGCAAAGAATAATCAAATTCAAAATGCTTTATTGGCATGGCAAAATTTGCATTTGCATTGCCAAAGCATGACAAGGAACATGTGAAATGTGAGATGACAAACGGTAATAACAGAATAATAAAATAATGTGATCGTATATATACGTATACACATACAGGTACACGCGCACACATGTCTATATGTATGTATATATATATATGTATATAAACAGTAATAATAACATATTAACACAATAGTAATAGCAAGATAAAAACGGCGTGTTGATTCAAAGTGTGCGCACGTGTGTATGTATGCATGTCACTGCGTTTGTGTGCGTGTGTGAGTGTGCATGCGCGTGTGTTTGTGAACTGTAGTATTCTGTGCTGACGTTCATTTTTAAAGGGATAACCCCTCAGAAGCATTCAGCAGTGATTATCCTCACTTTGCCTTCTCCGGGGATGAATGTGCCAAAATCCTCCCAGCAAAATGCATCCCATGACCTCGTGGAATTTCCAGAGCGCCTCTCTGCTGGGACCAAGCACTCCTGCCTGTAGGCTTCTTTAAGGTGTGTGCAGTTCTCGCACTCATCCATTTTATCAAGAGCGTGGTGAAGAATGAGGCGGCACACCGTATCACATTCTCCCATGGCTCCGTAGTCCTTTGTGTGCTTTTGCACCACTGTGCTCGCACATGTGCATTGCCAGGGGTAACGAGTGGTCTGTAGTGCGCAACCGAACTATGGTATCTGCAGAATTCCCGATGGATAACGTTTGATGAAATTGCTGGCTCATGCCCTGGATTTTTATTTTCAGGCAGTTGATCAAAGCTGCTCATCTGATTGGCTCTGCACTCTAATGTACCGGTGTCAGGATCTGGGTGTATGAGCTTCTGTCCATAGTTGCAACCCTGTGGATGTCTTTCCCTCAGAGCTCCGTGCTGACCCTACCTCGGCCACTGTTCCTTGTGAAACATCAGCAAGTTGAGCTTTTTTCATCACTGAAGCGCTTTCCCAATGTGCCAATCAGAGCCATAGCCTTAATCCTACAGACCTGCCCAGCATTTTTTGTGCGTGACCCTGGGCATGCTGGGGTGTTAACTGCTCAATTACCTCCAGAGCTGCACCTCTGTGGAACTATCTGCTTTCAACATACTTCCCTTGTCCCTCGTTCACCCAGTGGGACTGTGGGTGTTAGTGACTGATTAAAACCATCCAAAATCAATGCAGCCAGTGGGGCTTCAAAGAAAGGCAACAGTAGTGTTCACTTATTTGACCTTCTTTGTTTATTATTTGTGTGCAGTGAACAAAAACATTTGAGAGACTCTCCAGCAACATGCTCGTCACCCCATTTGCTGTCCTGTTTTACGTGCTCAATGGAATGAGGAAATTAATTCTGTACTTACCCAATTCCAGTAATTTCATATTGTTGATTTCATAGCACTTTGTTTATAACCTATTCATGCTTTTTAAAACACATTTCACCGCATTCCGTGTGAGTTCTGCCCATGGATTCGGTTACTTGCAGAAAGGGACAGTTCACTTTCTGGTGTTTTTGTTTACTATTTCAGTTAAAGTATATTTTTTTTCCTTGACCAAGACAGGTGTGCGATTAAGGATATTTTTGATATTAACAAGTTTCAGATGACCAGCTGGCTTCAGAGTGGCTGGCTTTACAGTGGCTGGTACAGCGGAAGTTCTGTGGTCTAGAACGAGAAAATAGACTTTAAGTAACCCCAAAAGAGCTTATTACTCCAGAGGGTGTGCCTGTATGATCTGACTATGATTAGACTATTCTTCAAAAAATATGTGTAATGCTATTTTTTTTTTTTTTTTTTTGCAGCGTAACGCATGAAAGTAACCTACCGGCATGCGCACATCCCCGTAAATGACTACATTACCCATAAGGACATATCATTTTAATGGTGCTGATATACATGGGTTATGGGTTTTGTAGTTTTATTTTCCTTCGGTATTTTTCCGCAGTTGCCTAAAGACTGCAAATACCGAAAAGCCGAGCGCGTGGCTTTGGACCGTAATTTCACTTCTCAAGATCTGTGAATTTGCTCTGTAAGCGAGGAAACATGCAGCGTTTTTTACAGTAGCATTAAGTAAGCCATATGTGGATAAAACAGTACTGGAAAGACCCTCTCCAGGCACCTGCTGAACAAAGAGGTGAAAGCCTTCAAATAATAACGCATCATTTGTCTCATTAGCCAGCGCTAGCCAACTAAGTTAGCGGGCTAGCTAACTAGCCACTGGTTGAAGCCGGGTAAATTCTGATGGTAGATGACATTAATTTAGATGACGGCAGCTGGCCATGCGATTTCCACAGCGTAACCATTATATAAAAAATTTAATCGGTGTGTCTTTTTAACAGATGTTACGTTGTACTTTTGCCTGCACGTAGCCTATGTTGTCAATCCTACTTTCCGGCCACCTAGACAACCATTTAATGTTTGCCAACAATGCAGTGAGATTGACTAATTTATGCGTTATGCTATCTATTCAAAATATTTTGTGTAGCCTAATTTACACTTGTGAACTCTTGTTCAGGCACATTTTTAAACTATGCAGCATGACTACGTACTAATTATTATGTAACTAACTCGCCCGTTAATTGTAGTTACACTGCAACAATGAATGACGTTAGTGAAGTGGATGCCGAAGTTTGTGCGCTTACGCCACGGCGCCAGCCGTGCAGTAGCTACTGGCGGACACAATAAAGCCGCCGCAGCGACGTCTAAGTTTAGTACAGTAAGCTGATAATGATGTTCCTGCTACCGGCACTCGGCTCTTTTCCTTTATAAAAAACATCGTATTTGAGGTGGATGTGACATACAGTTGAATGATGCGCAAAGAGCAATAATATTCCAACTGGTTAAATCTGCCTAGTGCGACGTTTGTTTTTCGCTGCAGCTGATGGTTAAATTACAGTCAACAAAGCCGGAGGCATAGGCTACAGCTAGACGTTTAAATGCTCTATTTAAACTGGAAACTTCTGATGATTATTAATTGTTGCTTGCTGTTTGTGAGGCTAATTGTCTCGTCAAAGCATCGACCTCAGAACGTTGCACCAGAAATATAGCTAGCATTTTGAACTATACAGCTTTTTTGTTGTCGTAGCTAGCCTATGCGTAATTTGGGTGTTTTACTAAGCTTTTCAAGTATGTACACAGACGTAGCTTATTACATTGCCAGCCTGAAACTGCATGGGCTACTGTTCACACAAAGAAACCTTATCCTCCGATGCAGACGTAGTGAGTCACTTGGCCAATTAAGTATTTATGAATGGAAAATATCCTATGTATACCTGGAAAAACTACTGTATTTAAAATACAGAATCGTTTGATTTTATCAAAGGATGGCTAAATTGTATTGTTTCTCTTATTATGACCGACCAAGTGATTATAAAGACTACACAAACATTCGCTTCGACATAGATTAATTGTATGTGTAAAAAGTTCCCATATTCATACAATACGTCAAGGGAGCAGTAAGTTGTGTTGTGTTAGTGTGACATGCAGTGGTTGTCTGTTGATTGCGACTATATTCACTCCGACTGCGATGGAGAGCAGTGAGGAGTCAGTGTGTCGGCAGTCTTTTTTGTTCGGGCATAGTTCAATGATTTATAAATAGCTCTCCGGGGAGTGCCGAAACGCACCTCTAGCCTATATACCAGGCCTACATAGCCCAGGTTCTCACGCTGCTATAGAAACACTGAAGCCATGTTCATCTCGGCCTGTAACTTTTCACCCAAATGTGTACGCCGTTATTCCGTAGTAGGCAACTGTGGGCGTCAGCAGGATGTAGCCAAATTACAAATGCTGTTTCAGAAAAATAACAGATGTCGTGTTTGACCTTTTCTTTGTGCATCCACCAGTGAACGGATTTATGATGTTTGCGTAGCTATCCACCGCTCTGGTGTGCTCACAGACGCGCAGTTCGGACAAAAAATAATTCGATCGGACAGTTGCATTATAGCCTACTAGAACTGCATCGTGGACTTAGTGCTTCCGCGTACGGTTGAAGCCGGTACAGAACTTATGTGTAGTAGGTTATTTGTAATTCACCTTTTTTGCGTGTGGTTGTTAGTTGTGTTTTTATGCAATCCTGGGATCGCAGGGGCCTCCGCGTAAACCGGATCTGTGAATCGAGGGGATTGAAAAACCCTCCTTGTGCCTCTGATGCAGCGGTTTTTCACTTCCTATTCTCTGCAGCGCTCGCTTTAACTTCTGTCAGCAGTCTCTGTTGAGGGGAGAGGGACAGAAGAGAGAGAGAGAGTGCTGACTGCTGGCAGTAAGAACTGTACCCTCACCGGCGCCACCATCGCTACTTAAACAAGGCCCACTGTCATCATGTCCAGCGGTCAGCCAGTCAAGTTGCGCATCTTCTCCCTAAATTGTTGGTGAGTTCGGTTATTGGTCCACGCTCATTGGCGGAGGAAACAGTTTGGTATGTCTTTGATGTCTTTGTAGTGGGCTTACATAGAGATTTTCCATTCGAGTCCAGCCAACAAACATCCACAAGTCCGTTTAAAAGAAAGGCTGTCTCAAAAGCTGTTTATTTGCTTTTTTAATCCCTTATTATTTGTGCTAACCTTATTTCATTGAAATGATTTGTAAAAACACATTTTATAATGTGTGACTACTTGATTTGCTTATCCTCTTAATCCAGTGTATATTAATTTAAAAAATTTGATGCCAGTATCTCTTGAGTTCACAACCCACTGATTTTGAAAAGAGGACATGATTGCCAGAGTAGGCCATTTCCTGTAGCAGTATCGCAATGTCATTTTTCTCTTCTGCTAGACCTTACCAGCCGTAAGGCCTCCTGCCAGCCTCAGCAGGAAGTGAATAAAACGGTCTCTCAGCTCTATGCAAATGGCAAGTTATAAAAACGTTGCAAGGTCATGAACTTTTGAAAATTGTATATATGTGCAAAGGAAAAATTCTAACAGCAGACAATTTGGGACTAAACCATTCGGGTGGCACTTCTTGGATATATTTTTTAGCCAAAAAAAAAACAGTGTCGGTCGAGTGTCGTCTCAGCTGTGCAAATTTAAGACACGTGACTTGTGGTCGCTGTCAGAACCGCAGGCAGCCTTGCTGTGAGGTAATAAGCCTGCGAACATGCAAAGCACTATCCAGCAACAATGAATGCTACACTTCAGGACTCTGGGTTTTCCAGGGGTGAAAAAGCCCTGATGCAAATGGGCTTTTAATTATTCAGCCTGAAATGATGCAAAGTCAGGGTTTCTCTGCGATTTCTCCTGAAAGCAGAAGAGAGGTGGTGCAGCTGAATGCTCACCTGCACCCCCCTTGTGCATGTGACCTTGAGCGACCTCGCCTAACTGAACACCAAATGCCCACAAAGCTGTGTGTGGACATGGCATGAATGGAGTAAAAACACTATGTTTTGTGTGTTTTTGTGTCTGCATATTGTTTGTGGAATGTGTGTGTGTGTGTGTGTGTGTGTGTGTGCGTGTTTGTCTGCGTGTATGTGTCTGTCTCTGTGTGCATGTGTATGTGTCTGTGTGTATGTGTGCGCGTGTATGCGTGTGTGCGCGTGTGTCTGTGTCTGTCTCTGTGTGCATGTGTATGTGTCTGTGTGTGTGTGTGCGCGTGTATGCTTGTGTGTGTTTTTCAGGGGTGTCCACTACCTGAGCCAGCATTGTGCCCAGCGCTATGAGATGATTGGAGAGCTGCTGAGCAGGGAGGAGCATGACCTGGCCCTGCTGCAGGAGGTGGGTGGAGCCAAAGGAGTGTCACATGGTCACAGAGAGTGCCGCGGACTACTGCACCCTCACCCTGGCTCTCCCAGCCTTCACCTGCATGCATACTTAACAAACCATCACCAACAGCATCGAGCATGCATACTCACATACTGATACTCCAGCACTGAGCATGCATACTCACATACTGATACTCCGGCACCGAGCATGCATACTCACATATTGATACTCCAGCACTGAGCATGCATACTCACATACTGATACTCCAGCACTGAGCATGCATACTCACATACTAATACTCCAGCACTGAGCATGCATACTCACATACTGATACTCCAGCACTGAGCATGCATACTCACATATTGATACTCCAGCACTGAGCGTGCATACTCACATACTGATACTCCAGCACCGAGCATGCATACTCACACTGCTGATACTCCAGCACTGAGCATGCATACTCACTTACTGATACTCCAGCACCGAGCATGCATACTCACATACTGATACTCCAGCACTTAGCATGAATACTCACACTGCTAATACTCCAGCACTGAACATGAATACTCACACTGCTGATACTCCAGCACTGAGCATGCATACTCACATACTGATACTCCAGCACTTAGCATGAATACTCACACTGCTAATACTCCAGCACTGAACATGAATACTCACACTGCTGATACTCCAGCACTGAGCATGCATACTCACACTGCTGATACTCCAGCACTGAACATGCATACTCACACTGCTGATACTCCAGCTCTGAGCATGCATACTCACATACTGATACTCCAGCACTGAGCATGCATACTCACATACTAATACTCCAGCACCGAGCATGCATACTCACACTGCTGATGCTGCCCTGCAGCTCACACTAAGCATCTTCTGGGCTGAACAATGGTTGTTCAGTTTGAGCAAACATGCCAGCCTTATGGTGAGTGCAGTCTCCATACGGTGCCAGCCCTATTCTGGCCGTTTAAATATTTATTTGGCGAGGCGTTTTGTTTGTGAAGTCAGGCTGATCCTTTTGTCTTTTTCCGGTGTAAAGCACAGCAAGTTCTTTCAGGTTTAACCAAAGTATTTGAGCTTTTATTGAGAATTCTTTTTTCCCCCACCAACATATTTTCCCAGCGCATGTGTTAAATTACCTAAACAAGGTGCATTTGTCTCTGACGTCGAATCAAATAGTGCCATAGAATTACTAATTTAAGCTCATGTTCTTAAATTATGAAGTTTTATGTTCATATCATACATTTGTATGCACTATCGTTTAGTTTTATTTTTTTAAACTAAATAAAACATAATTCAGAATGCAACTCCACAGAACAATGCAGAATTGGGAGTTCCATCACTCCGTTGCTCACTAGCGACACCTGCTGGTCAGTTGGGCCAATATGCTTGCTGAAGCTGGAGTGTCTTCCTCCTACTCATGTCTGAACATATATGGTGGGCTACCGTGCAAAAAGAAGTAGCTGGCGACGTAGCATGCTTTGAAGGAGAGATTATGATTGGCTATTCCAAATTGGGCAGAAAATTGGGGCGAAGTGAACGTATGCACTATAAGTCCTTGTGCATCTCTTGTTGATGTTTCTAATCTTGCCATTATTTGTGTTATATTAGGTGTGGAGTGAAAAAGACTATCTCTTCCTGAAAAAGACTCTTGGAAGCAGCCACCCTCACTCCCACTATTTTAAGAGGTAAGTGGTACAAGTGGAACTGTGGCCAGTTCTGTGTTATTGAAAAGATTCAAAATTAAAAGGTTTGCTGGGGCTATGTCTTTATTCTTTACTTTTTTTTTTTTACTTTACTGTATTTATTATATATGGTATTGTTTGCCATGGGTATAGAGATCCGTTAAATGGTAATTTATACCAAAGAGTATTCATATGCCTTGTGGCATAATTTTTTATATTAATGCAAGTGTGGCAAAGAAATTGATGTGCTCAGTCAATAATCAAATGACAATGTAAAATTGATAACTGCAAACTGCAAAAATAAGCAAGTCTTCAGCGAAACTTGATGTTATTCAAGCATGCATTGAACTGGTGCATATGCATAAATGCAACAACAAAAACTGCTCAGGTACACAAACAAAAAGACAAAGTGTGTGAACTTAAAAGACACATTTGTCTCAATAGCTTGAACAAAATCAGTGTGTTTTGATGAAGGCTTATGTATCTTTGTAGCGTGCCGTTAGCATTTCTACCTTTTTCATGGTATTACTTCAAGCAGCCTAATCACTAACATTGTTCCAGCTCGTTTCCACTTATGTGGATTAGTACTGGCCTGTTTTTAAGGCAGAGATTTTGCCACCATAGCAATGCCCTCAGGTACAGGCATTGTTTTTAGATTAATCTAGAGCACCAGCCGTGTTGTCCTAATCTTTTCAGTGCTTTCCTGGGAATTAACCACTTAATGTAGCTGGGGCATTGCTTACGAGCATATTTCTGCAGCCATCCAATCAAAACCTGTTTGGGGCATTATCTATTAGCGTATTTCAGAAGCCGTCCAATCAAAACCTGTTTGGGGCATTATCTATTAGCGTATTTCAGCAGCCGTCCAATCAAAAGTTGTTTGGGTGCATTTGCGTAAAACTTGGTTAGTACAGCCTTCCAGTTAGAAGCTGGCTCTTTAGAAAATTCAGGGTCACTTCCCGCAGGGCACTAATCAAGATCCTTTGCAAAGAATCTAGTGGTTGATTAGTGGAATCAGGTGTGTCACTGCTTGGTTGGAACAAAAGCCTGCACCCACGCCGGCCCTTTCTGGGTAAGATTGAGGACCCCTGCCGTAGGGGACTGGAAGGAGGAGAACTTCCCTGCGAATCCCAGCCCGGTCCGAAGGCCGCGGTCTGAGAGCCGTGCGTCACTGTCTGCGATACGTACTCAGCAAAGCTCTTTTCTGTGTTCGCTGTTGCAGTGGGGTCATTGGAAGCGGTCTGGCTGTGTTCTCCAGGCACAAGATCCACGACGCGTTTCTCTACCGCTTTTCCCTGAACGGTTATCCTTACATGGTGAGTTTACACTTCACACTGTTTCACTTTCGGGAATTTAGCAAGTCTCAGCCGAGGCGTTGAGCTCATGTGTCTAGTGTGTGGGCTAGGGTTAGTGCTAGGGCTTGGGTTAAGGCTGGGGTTAGTGTTAGGGTTATAATGTGAAGTGGGTTAGGGTCAGTGTTAGGGTTGTAATGTGAAATGGGTTAGTGCTAGGGCTTGGGTTAAGGCTGGGGTTAGTGTTCGGGTCAGAGTTAGGGTTGTAATGTGAAATGGGTTAGGGTTAGTGCTAGGGCTTGGGTTAAGGCTGGGGTTAGTGTTAGGGTTATAATGTGAAGTGGGTTAGGGTCAGTGTTAGGGTTGTAATGTGAAATGGGTTAGTGCTAGGGCTTGGGTTAAGGCTGGGGTTAGTGTTCGGGTCAGAGTTAGGGTCAGTGTTACGGTTTTAATGTGAAATGGGTTAGGGTTAGTGTTAGGGCTTGGTTTAAGGCTAAGGTTAGTGTTATGGCTAGTGTTAGGGTTGTAATGTGAAATGGGTTAGGGTTAGTGTTAGGATCAGTTAGAGTTAGTGTTAGGGCTTGGGTTAAGGATGGGGCTAGTGTTAGGGTTGTAATGTGAAATGGGTTAGGGTCAGTGTTCAGGTCAGTGTTAGGGTCAGTGTTGGTGTTAGCGTTGTAATGTGAAATGGGTTTGGGTTTGTGTTAATGTCAGTTAGAGTTAGTGTTAGGGCTTGGGTTAAGGATGGGGATAGTGTTAGGGTTGTAATGTGAAATGGGTTAGGGTCAGTGTTGGTGTTAGGGTTGCTGTTGCATTCAGGGCAGTGTTCTTGTGTTCCCCTCTCAGCTCCATCACGGTGACTGGTTCGGGGGGAAAGCTGTGGGAATGGTCATCGTGAATATCTCTGGGTTGACTGCTCATGTCTATGTCACACACGTAAGCTGATCCCTCCTGAAAATGCCTATATGGGACATCACATTATAATCATTCAACAGAGGCTTATGTTTGGAGTGCCCTGCAATGTAAGAGAACATACATACTTATTTCCCATACTTTACTCTCATAATAAAAAAAAGGACAACACTTTCTGTGTATGGTTCTTCATAATAGCTGAACAAGTCCCTCGTACGTACTACGTAACATCTTCATAAGCACTGCATAGATATTAATAAATGCTTATGTCGGTAACTTCAAATAGGGTTCTGCATCTGTAGTTGTGACATGATACATGATGGGGAAGGTGTGTGTGAGGAGGCAGGGGTGCGTATGTGTGTAAGTGAGGGAGGAGGCGTGTGTGTGTTAGTGGTAGAGGAGGTGTGTGTGTTAGTGATAGAGAAGGTGTTGTGTGTGTAAGTGATAGAGGAGGTGTGTGTTAATGATAAAGGAGGTGTGTGTGTGTAAGTGATAGAGGAGGTGTACCTGTGTTTAAGTGATAGAGGAGGTATGTTTGTATAAGTGATTTGAGGTGTGTGTGTATAAGTGACAGAGGAGGTGTGTGTGTGTAAGTGATAGAGGAGGAGTGTGTGTGTGTAAGTGATAGAGGAGGTGTGTGTGTATAAGTAACAGAGGAGGTGTGTGTGTAAGTGATAGAGGAGGCGTGTGTGTATAAGTGACAGAGAAGGTGTGTGTAAGTGATAGAGGAGGAGTGTGTGTGTGTAAGTGATAGAGGAGGTGTGTGTGTATAAGTGACAGAGGAGGTGTGTGTGTGTTAGTGATAGAGCAGGTGTGTGTGTAAGTGACAGAGGAGGTGTGTGTGTGTTAGTGATAGAGTTGGTGTGTGTAAGTGATAGAGGAGGTGTGTGTGTATAAGTGACAGAGGAGGTGTGTGTAAGTGATAGAGGAGGTGTGTGTGTAAGTGACGGAGGAGGTGTGTGTGTGCTAGGGATAGAGAAGGTGTATGTAAGTGATAGAGGAGGTGTGTGTGTCTGTGCCTGCAGCTCCATGCGGAGTACTGCAGGGAGAAGGACGGGTACCTGCCCCACAGAGTGGTCCAGGCCTGGGAGCTGCTACAGTTCGTTCGGTAGGAGAGACGAGGGAACCGACCCTTCATAAGATTTATCTGATGTCCATTTCAAACTGCCATCCCAGACCCTACATCTCATTCATTCCTCTGTCAAACGGTCAAAGCTGCTGTTTAGGCCATGTAATGTGTCTTATATTTGCTTACTCTCTTATTTTTTAGAGATTAGAGGAGTGCAGTGATAAAGTGACTAATATATGGGTGATGAGTAAAACGTTTGTGTGATGTTAATGATTACCGCTCGAGCACAAAGACTGAGAGACAGAGAACTGAACTGACAGTTTAATAGCTGGTCTCTGTTACGCAGTTTGCAGCTGTCATTTCTGATAATTTTAATAATTTTTATTGCGTTAAACAGGTTTTATGTAACTGCACTGACAGAGCCCTTTGGGCTTTCATTAACTCTGACAGGCATTTGAAAGCTGAGATATGCCTCTGAATCAGGTCTTTAACAGCCTGAATTTATTTCTGTGTTCCTTTTAAAGTTGCACTTGGAAAACAGGGGAATTGAGAGACAAAGCGTATGCAGCTTCTGGATTAGCTTTTACAGCATATTTTACATTCGAGGTTTAAAATCCCTCAAAAAATTCACTAATTTTTAAAAATCAAAACTGCCTACAGACAATGGGAATATGCATTATGTGCTGTAGGTTTTCTTTCCCTGAGGTATACATGCAGTTGGTAAGGAACACGAGTAGACCGTTTGAACGTGATACAGATGTTGCAGCGGTGAGATCCGTGGACAGATGTTCACTGCCCCCCACTTCTGCCTTGCAGCCACACGTCGAGCGGGGCGGACGTGGTGATCCTGGGGGGGGATTTGAACATGCACCCCCAGGACCTGGGAAACAGACTCTTTCGCACGTACACAGGACTCAGAGACTGCTACACCAACACGGACAAGTTTGACGCAAGTTGTTTTTCTTGTATCCCGTGTGGGTCTGAGGTCATTGTATGACATTGCACGTGTCTTTTTTTTTTTTTTACCTCACATGTGCTTGTAAAATATGACCTGTAATGCTTTTGTATTTTCACCATATTTCAATGACCTATCTGTGTTGAAAGCCTCCATTTTGGTTGACCCTTGTTTGACATTTTGGTTGACCTTATTTAAGTGTCTCATGTAGAATTAGAAGTTCTACACCGCATGCAGGTTGCTGAAAGCGGACATGGTTGTGACCTCACCTAACGCTCCCCTGTGTGTTTTGTTCCTGTCAGGGTTGTGATGAAGGGGTCACACTAATAGCAGACAACCCCTTCACAGATAAGAAGGAGCTCCTTCCCTTCGACAAAGGGATCAGAATAGACTACATTCTCTTCAAGGTGATCAAATGGACCCTACCCTGGATGAAATAGCTTTGAATGAACCACCACTGTCTTTTCTTCTTCTTGTTTCTTATAGAGCTTTTCTGACCATGTTGTAAAGCAGGGAGAAGGTCTTTGTTGCTTTAGGTCTCTGATCTTAGAATGAAAATGCCGCTCTGTCTCTGTAGAGACGAAGGGAGCAGCCCCAACTTGAGCACGTATTTTCCCTCAGAAGCATTTGTTTTTCTTCCTGTTTCCTTGTCGAAAGGCACGGCGTAGATAAAGTTTTATTTTTAGCGAGCCGTCAGCCAGGCCCGTGTGGATGTGAGTTTTTTGCTCTGAATAGACGGTCTTGGTTTGGCGCAGGGGTCGAGGAGGGTGCGCGTGGAGTGCCAGTCCCTGTCCACCACCAAGGGCTCGGTGCCCGGGAGGGCCTTCCCGTACTCGGACCACGAGGCCCTGAGCGCCGAGCTCCTCCTCCTGCGCCGCGCTCGCGACGACGGGGACGGCGAGGAGGGCGAGGAAGGGCGGGACGGCTGCTCTGCAGGTACGCCACCGACGGCCGTCTACCTGGCAGAGAGCACGCAGGCGTTTATACGAGCTTATACGGGCTCTTATCCCACAGATACGGACCAGCTTAGTGAGGGGAGTATTTAGCTTAATCAGTGGAGTATTTAGCTTAATCAGTGGAGTATTTAGCTGTATTTAGCTTAATCAGTGGAATATTTAGCTTAATCAGTGGAGTATTTAGCTGTGTTTAGCTTAATCAGTGGAGTATTTAGCTTAATCAGTGGAGTATTTAGCTTAATCAGTGGAATATTTAGCTGTGTTTAGCTTAATCAGTGGAGTATTTAGCTGTATTTAGCTTAATCAGTGGAGTATTTAGCTGTATTTAGCTTAATCAGTGGAGTATTTAGCTTAATCAGTGGAGTATTTAGCTTAATCAGTGGAGTATTTAGCTGTATTTAGCTTAATCAGTGGAGTATTTAGCTTAATCAGTGGAGTATTTAGCTTAATCAGTGGAGTATTTAGCTGTATTTAGCTTAATCAGTGGAGTATTTAGCTGTATTTAGCTTAATCAGTGGAGTATTTAGCTGTGTTTAGCTTAATCAGTGGAGTATTTAGCTGTGTTTAGCTTAATCAGTGGAGTATTTAGCTTAATCAGTGGAATATTTAGCTTAATCAGTGGAGTATTTAGCTGTATTTAGCTTAATCAGTGGAGTATTTAGCTGTGTTTAGCTTAATCAGTGGAGTATTTAGCTGTGTTTAGCTTAATCAGTGGAGTATTTAGCTGTATTTAGCTTAATCAGTGGAGTATTTAGCTTAATCAGTGGAGTATTTAGCTGTATTTAGCTTAATCAGTGGAGTATTTAGCTGTGTTTAGCTTAATCAGTGGAATATTTAGCTTAATCAGTGGAGTATTTAGCTTAATCAGTGGAATATTTAGCTTAATCAGTGGAGTATTTAGCTGTATTTAGCTTAATCAGTGGAATATTTAGCTTAATCAGTGGAGTATTTAGCTGTGTTTAGCTTAATCAGTGGAATATTTAGCTGTATTTAGCTTAATCAGTGGAGTATTTAGCTTAATCAGTGGAGTATTTAGCTTAATCAGTGGAGTATTTAGCTGTGTTTAGCTTAATCAGTGGAGTGTTTAGCTGTATTTAGCTTAATCAGTGGAGTATTTAGCTGTATTTAGCTTAATCAGTGGAGTATTTAGCTGTGTTTAGCTTAATCAGTGGAGTATTTAGCTTAATCAGTGGAGTATTTAGCTGTGTTTAGCTTAATCAGTGGAATATTTAGCTTAATCAGTGGAGTATTTAGCTGTATTTAGCTTAATCAGTGGAGTATTTAGCTGTGTTTAGCTTAATCAGTGGAGTATTTAGCTTAATCAGTGGAGTATTTAGCTGTATTTAGCTTAATCAGTGGAGTATTTAGCTGTGTTTAGCTTAATCAGTGGAGTATTTAGCTTAATCAGTGGAGTATTTAGCTGTATTTAGCTTAATCAGTGGAATATTTAGCTGTGTTTAGCTTAATCAGTGGAGTATTTAGCTGTGTTTAGCTTAATCAGTGGAGTATTTAGCTGTATTTAGCTTAATCAGTGGAGTATTTAGCTTAATCAGTGGAGTATTTAGCTTAATCAGTGGAGTATTTAGCTGTGTTTAGCTTAATCAGTGGAGTATTTAGCTGTGTTTAGCTTAATCAGTGGAGTATTTAGCTGTATTTAGCTTAATCAGTGGAGTATTTAGCTTAATCAGTGGAGTATTTAGCTTAATCAGTGGAGTATTTAGCTGTGTTTAGCTTAATCAGTGGAGTATTTAGCTTAATCAGTGGAATATTTAGCTTAATCAGTGGAGTATTTAGCTGTATTTAGCTTAATCAGTGGAGTATTTAGCTTAATCAGTGGAGTATTTAGCTGTATTTAGCTTAATCAGTGGAGTATTTAGCTGTGTTTAGCTTAATCAGTGGAGTATTTAGCTGTATTTAGCTTAATCAGTGGAGTATTTAGCTTAATCAGTGGAGTATTTAGCTGTATTTAGCTTAATCAGTGGAGTATTTAGCTGTGTTTAGCTTAATCAGTGGAATATTTAGCTTAATCAGTGGAGTATTTAGCTTAATCAGTGGAGTATTTAGCTGTGTTTAGCTTAATCAGTGGAGTATTTAGCTGTGTTTAGCTTAATCAGTGGAGTATTTAGCTGTATTTAGCTTAATCAGTGGAGTATTTAGCTGTGTTTAGCTTAATCAGTGGAGTATTTAGCTGTGTTTAGCTTAATCAGTGGAGTATTTAGCTTAATCAGTGGAGTATTTAGCTTAATCAGTGGAGTATTTAGCTTAGTGAGTGGAGTATTTAGCTTAATGAGTGGACTGTTTATTGATGGGCTAAGAGTGAGTTGGGGGGGGGGCTGCAGAATATGCTGGTTGTCGCTTCATTGTTGCTGAAATCACAGTTAACTCATCTCGCCTGGTTTATTGGGCGATTTGATAAACGTGATTCCTGATTTCAAGGTTAAAATAAAGAAGAGCCACCGTGTAGTTCTCTAGAGCCAGACTGGGCTGCCCACGTTCCAGATCTGTCCTTTGTTTTTAATTTGGCTGGTAACTCTCGGTTTTCCAACTCGAGCCTCTGAGGGTTTATGCACCTGCAGGTTTTGTGGCTTCCAATCAGAAGCCACTTGAGCCTTGGAAACGAGATGCGTACACTCTTTGGCCAGAGGACTGCAGTTTGAGATGGCTGAGGACTGCAGTTTGAGATGACTGAGGACTGCAGTTTGAGATCTCAGGACTGCAGTTTGAGATGACTGAGGACTGCAGTTTGAGATCTCAGGACTGCAGTTTGAGATGGCTGAGGACTGCAGTTTGAGATGGCGGAGGACTGCAGTTTGAGATCTCAGGACTGCAGTTTGAGATCTCTGAGGACTGCAGTTTGAGATCTCTCAGGACTGCAGATTGAGATCTCTGAGGACTGCAGTTTGAGATGGCGGAGGACTGCAGTTTGAGATCTCAGGACTGCAGTTTGAGATGGCAGAGGACTGCAGTTTGTGATCTCAGGACTGCAGTTTGAGATGGCTGAGGACTGCAGTTTGAGATCTCAGGACCGCAGTTTGAGATCTCAGGACTGCAGTTTGAGATGACTGAGGACTGCAGTTTGAGATGACTGAGGACTGCAGTTTGAGATGACTGAGGACTGCAGTTTGAGATGGCGGAGGACTGCAGTTTGTGATCTCAGGACTGTAGTTTGAGATCTCAGGGCTGCAGTTTGAGATCTCGCAGGACTGCAGTTTGAGATCTCAGGACCGCAGTTTGAGATGGCTGAGGACTGCAGTTTGAGATGACTGAGGACTGCAGTTTGAGATCTCAGGACAGCAGTTTGAGATGGCTGAGGTAACCCTGTTTTTGTTTCCGTGGCAGACGCGCTCCCGGAGCTGGTGGACACGGTGACGGAGGCGCGGACGGAGGTGAAGGTGGGGCTGCACCTGGCCGAGCGCATGCGGAGCACGGCGGCTCGCACCGCCGCCATGGGGCTGGTGCTGCTGCTGCTGGAGCTGGCCATCGCCGCCGTGCCCTGGCTGGCGCCGGGCGCCGAGCAGCCCTTCCCGCGCGCCTCCTTCTACCTGCTGGGGGCGCTGTGCCTGGCCGTGCTGCTCGCCACCCTGCTGCTCTACGTCTTCCACACCACGCAGGTCAAGGCGCTGCAGGGCGCCGAGGACCAGATGAGGCTGGCGGCCGGCAGCCTGCAGGAGGCGCTGAAGAGCCGCGGCGGGGCCGGCCAGCAGGGGGCGCCGAACTCCCCGCCGCCCGCCCCAGAGGAGTAACGAATGAGCCGGAGGAGGGAGTGAACGCTACACCCTCAACCACTGGACGCTCGCTTGGAAGGAAGGCCCTTGAAACATGACCACATGAGGGGAAGGAGAGAAGAGAGGTGCTCGTTTTCCTCGTTCATTTCATTTTCAGCTCCGGTGAGGATGAAGGTGGCGTGCTGTGCTGTCGTCCTCACACCACTCCAGCTTTGGCTCTGAGCTTGGCATTGCTATTTAACCGAGGCACGACACGTGACACACTGGCAAGGTCCCAGTGCTGAAAATATTATCTTTCTGATTATGGACATTGGACCTATGTATAAGGGCATTTCTTGAAGCAATGGAATCTAGAATGCATTCTGCAATCGTTTTCTCATTTTAATTGATTTTATTAGCTTTTTTGTTACCTTTTAATTTAAAATTCCATCACGTATTATGTACTTAAAGGTTGTGATACCATATGGGACAATTGATAGTTGCTGTTCTGCTCTGTCACCAGATCGGTGGCATGTTCAGTTGACAGATGTATGCATTTCTTGCAATTTTGACATTGTCAGGGTTGCGATAAATTAAATCTCTTTATTCAGGGAATTAAGTGACTGAAATATCTCTGTAGAATATTATGGCCAGTTTTTTCACTTTGTGAATCAAATTTTAATTGATTTCCTCAAATGACTGAAATGCACTAGGAACTGACCCCCCCCCCCCCCCCCCAATGACCCTGGTTGCCATACCAACAGAGACGGAGGTGTGAAGGCGGCTGGGATCTGGGAGGCTACCTCCTGCAGATCATTGTGGGACCAATGACTAGCCTCTGTGTGTGCGTGTACCAGGCCCCCCTCCCTCCACTGCACCCAGCTGTGAGACGATCAGGGCGTGGCCCTATCAGAACCACGGCCTGCGTCTGCTGCACGTAGGCCTGGAGAGTCACGGGGCCTGCCGTTTCCTCTGCTAGGGCGGTTTTATGCTTCTGCGCAGTCTGCATAGTTTGCGTGATTTGTGTTGCGGGCGGCACTCGTGAGGGGGCAGATCGTTTATGCTCGTGCGGCGTGTTGCACAGGTTGCACAGGTTGCACAGGCCGCGTTATTAGATTGTGTCACTGACCTTAATCGTTCTAGAGAAAGCGAGTAGCTTGTGCCTTAAAAAGCAAAGTAACATTGGCTGTATTACGTGTCCAGTTTGCCGGAACGTGAGACAGAGCTAACCACATGATACACATAACTACCATAGCTACATTCGTATTTCCAAACCTACGAAATACTGCACGAATTACCACAAAAATGCTTAGCTAGATGTAACTTGTAGGAATGAAGACGCTCACCTGATAAAAGCACTTTTTAGCCGCGTATTTAACGTTGGCTATCGCTTTCGTGACTCGACCGTTATAACCTGTTAGCGAGAGCTGTCTGCCAAAGTGACCTCACATCATCAGTCATCCAATCATCTGTGCGGTTTATGTGGGCACTGGTTGCTATCTATGCGCTTGTAAATTGTTTGGGAGGTATGCCACTTCCGCACAACACCTACGCAACCCCTAGCAAACCAACGTTTACGTGTACAGAAGCGTAAAACAGCCTTTACATTACATTACAGGCATTTAGCAGACGCTCTTATCCAGAGCGACTTACACAACTTTTACATAGCATTTTACATTGTATCCATTTTATACAGCTGGATATATACTGAAGCAATTTCGGTTAAGTACCTTGCTCAAGGGTACAACGGCAGTGTCCTACTCGGGAATCGAACCTGCGACCTTTCGGTTACAAGTCTAGTTCCCTACCCACTGTGCTACACTCCGTCCTTTACTCAGTGTTAACGTTGGTAATGCACCACATCTGGTTTCTTGGGTCTGATTCAATGTTGCTGATTTTTAAAGATGAACACAAAAACCGTCATGCCCTGTCGCCCACCTGGACCAGGGTCGAGAGCCCCTGACCTGCTGATTTCTAAGCCCTCACCAAAACGAATCCCATACTATTTATGCTTAGCGTACAGTCCATCAGAGTGATGTAGGTCTGCTTCATAAAGTTCCATTTTTTATGTTTTTTTTTTTTTAATTTTTTTTTTAAAGAAACTGGGTCATGTGACTCATTTGTCCTGGAGACATTGGCTGCTGGTCAGATTATTCGAGCAGTGCGTGAGAAGGCGTTTTTCTGGCCTTTTCCCAGCCCAAAAACGTGCTTGTGTTTTTCGATTAATCTTTCTGCTCAAGCCGGCTCTTTGGGCCGCAGCCAGGAAGCAGAGACTCTTCCTCCATACTCTTCCTCACCACCGCACTCATTGCCGTCGGGCAAGAGAGCTGCAGAACTGAATGTACTGTTTTTATCACTTTTATTGCTGTTTAATGACTGAAATTTGTTTAGATTTGAGTTCTCTGCTTAGATCGTCAGCTGAAATAAATCACATTTCATTGAGTCTCTGAGAAAACCAGCCTTTTGCAGACATGCAAATACTGTGTGCAATGCTTTTTTATGATATCAGCACTAGTGCTTAATATCCCTCCTATTTAATATGTAGAAATGTAGAAAATCTAATGGTGTGTGGGTGTGTTTGTGTGTACACACACACACATACACACACGCCCACTGTCCATAATTAAAAACATTTAAAAACCATCTAATGTCTTTAATTACTCAATTTAGAATTGCTTTGCAGAGGAGTAGTAATCTCAACTTTTAAAATGCAGTCATTTTATAAGTTAAAAACCAGTAAATACTTTAACAGATTACATTGGCCTGCTCGGATGGTTCAGGGTAATCAAATTCCTCACATCATCTGAACACAACTGTGTTCAGTGTATATAGTTAATTCCTATTCTGTTTAGTTCATTCTTTAGAATTGAATAAGGGGGTTAATGAATAAGGCACATTCATGATAAAGAAATGGTTTTGTCGAGAACAGTGCGGAAGAACTCGACTGGCCTGCACAGAGCTCTGACCTCAACCCCATCAAACGTCTTTGGGATCAATTGGGAAGCCAACTGTGCACCAGGCCTAATCGCCACAGTCAGTGCCTGACCTCACTAATGCTCTTCTGGCTGAACGGAAGCAAATCCCTGCAGCAATGCTCCAACATCTAGTGAAAAGCCTTCCCAGAAGAGTGGAGGTTGTTATAGCAGCAAAGTGTGAACCAACTCCATATTAATGCCCGTGATTTTGTATGAGATGTTGGATGTCAGATGTCCACATCCTTTTGGCCATGTAGATGGCCACTTTTGTTCTGGTGCAACCATGCATTATAACTCTCAGTGTCTGGTCTTCAGTCTTCAGTGGAAAAATACTGAAGTGGTGTGCAGCTGATAAATCTGCCATCGTGTGTTTTATCTGTAAACCACAGTGTGTATTATCTCTGAACAAGGCTGGAGCATGATCTCCAGCCAAAGGTAAAGACGGAAGAGAAGAACCCGGATATAGAAAGTAAATACGAGACAGAAGGAATGAAGAGTGACATCACTGGGTTTACTGCCTCTCAAATGACCCTGGTTAGATAATGAAGCCACTCCAGACACCGCCAGGAGTGGAATGTGACCCACAGTCCTCTCTGCTATGATACACTATCGTCTTACAGAGCCGAAGGCCAATGTTCTGTGACTGTTAATAATATTCTCGAGAGCGGACGTTCTGCAGTTCCCACGCATTAACTGACGCTGCACCTAGGCCTACGAGTTGCGAAAATGGCTTTTACAAAACGTTCTTTCTTCGCCAAAGCTTTTGAGTGAACTTTTACAAATGTGCAATAAAAATGCTGATTTGTAAAAGGTATAATTTAAATATTTAAGAACGTATGATGAGGTTATCGGCGACCACTTGCAAGCTTGACAGTTATGTCCTTGCTGCCGCTTAGTTCAATTTCTCCTGTCTAGCAACCGTAATGCAGAACATCTATACATTTAGTCTTTATAAATTAGCGGAGCTTCATACACATGATTGCTGGTTTAGTGGGTTACAACTAGGGAAAAATCCATGGGGAATATTCCTTAGGTAACAGCATGTGCATAGATGGCGGATTTCAAAAAGATGAGATAGAAGTCCTAGGTTCTAAGTGGAAGAAATACTAGGCTACTGGCATCATTTCAGAAGCTGGGGTCCAAACAGAAAAACCTCTGAAAGGACTCCTGACAAACTGTCAGGGTGGAGATTCCTGAGCAAATGTATCCATTCAAATAACTTTTTTCATTATTTAGGTGTTAAAACCAACTACACTGAGGGACTGTAGGAGGGAACACAAGCCTTTTTCAATGCTTATTGGTGGTACTGTGGTCTGCTCTGGGTATTAGATCAAATACATACCTGGACCCTTGGAATAATATATATTAGTCATTTTTATTCATTTTCCTATTATTTTCAAGCATTCAAATACAGATTCAATTATAGTAACCATTATTTATTTGCAACCTATTTTCTTTCAAAAATCAATTCCCCACCTAATCCAGACGGTGTCAGTGTTGTGTCACAAATTCACAGCACAGCGAACTAGTTTTTGTGGGGTTCTGTTGGTTTTATTAATAGACATTTCACACATTTTCCTCTTGTTACCCTGGTTCATAGGTAAGTAGTGGATACCTGTGTATGAGAGAAAAACAACTGCCAAAAATTCCATTGGTTTTAAAAACAAATGAACATCTGTATACTTCATTTTTCCTAAATTACCCGAGAAAAAGACTGACATTTTATGTTTACTATCATATCAATCCAGCCCCAAGGCTTAAATATATATGCTCATACCTGTATGAACTAAAACCACCGTTCCACAAGGAATTGCATTTTGGATCTCCTTCATTATAGAGGCATGACCCCACAAGCTGCCCAGAATAAGATGATTTCTAAAACGACCATTCCTGTGATGGAGTAAAAGCTAAGAGCGCTGTGATGCAATCCATTCAGACACATATGACATTGCCTATTTGGTCAGGTCTAGCTTCCCCTCATCAGTAGGCAGGGCCAGTGCACTTTCCTGGTTAATTAATATCTCTAAGGATTCATCACTATAATCACTTTGCAGTAGTAAAAAAAAAAAAAAAAAGTTTCTTGTTGGTACTTGATATAAGGTAATTTTTAAAAACTCCAACACTGAGACCTTGTAGAAATTAAAATGACGCACCAATGATTTATGGGGCAATTCCTTTAGGAGAGAATTATAGAGTTCTCTTTCCCTCAGTTTTGAAAATTCCATTAAATTAGTCACCTGGCAGATGCTGTTTTCCAGAGTGGTGAATGGTAGTGGAGGACATCAGTGCTACTCTCAGCAGAACAAAAATGCACTTTCACCAAGAAGGCACAACACATTTTACAATAGCTGCTTTTTTAGTTATTTTATGATACTGATATGACTGATTTATCCTGATGTGACTGCTTTTAAACTCGTGAAATCTTACTTGGAGGTAGAAAATTCTTATTCAAAAGCTTAATATTTTACAGTGTTATCTGCAGATTAAACTCTTCACTTCATTAAACTCCATTTGTAGACAGAGAGAGCAGGAATGCCTTTACAAATATTTGCATTGTCTCCATGGCATTGCAATGTCAAATAAGGAATGAATAGTGACATTTCTATTTTTTTCTTTCCAAGATTTGACTAATTATGCCACCTGAAAACAAAGTAATGGGCAAAGAGTGGAAACCAATAATGTAGACATTAGAACATGGGTCACCTTAGTATACTTAAGTCTTTGAGATCCCCCCACAAAATGTAAATCAGTTCCCTTATGTGACAAGTATTACATTTGGCACTAACAATATACCTTTAATTGCAGTTTTCTTTAATGATGCTGTTCCACTGTGACATAGGCTATAGGAAGGTTCAATCTGCAAATCTAATCAATGACTGATTCTATCATTTATGAGATGACAACTGGCTACAGTTGGTAACTGGTTACAGGCAAATGACATCCAAAACAACTACTCCATCCTTATTTAGGCAGATAATACCACGTGCACATCCCCAGCTAGTAAGAGTTTTGGAAGCAGATTTAGAATTTGAAATGGTAGAATGGATGGTGTTCATCCCTTCTTCCTGCCAAATCAAACAAAACAATGACGCTTCCTGCCATGTGGGAGAAGAACAAGTACCTCAGTTATAAAATGGCTTTACGATCAAATTATATCTCAAATAGTGACTTACGCAGAAAAGCATGACTCAGTAGTTATTTATAAAATTGCGCTTTGCATGTGGATATGATAGTATCTCTACGTAAAGGTTATACTAGACACAAGTTAATTACCTGGTTGTGGAGTTACTGCTTAAGTATAACTTGGGAGATGATCTTATGGTTACATTTAAGTTGAAATCCAAGAGTATTTATTATTTATTATATTAGTTATTATTTATTTAAATAATTAAATAAATAAATAAAATAAAAAAATTATAAATATATATATATATATATATATATTTTTTTTTTTTTTTTTTAATAAATATTACCCCAGATTCCAGGGAAGTGATATCTGAGTTTGAGTAATGATTGAAAGTAGTTTGATTCTCATGACTGTGCCATTCAGTCAACCTTTATCTATTAGATAAAACACTGCTTTAGCTGTAGTTACTGCCTCTATATTTATAGACATGAATAAAGCGCAGGTGTGACAACCATCACCCTTTAGTGTTTTTTTTTTGTTTTGTTTTTTTTGGTAACTGCAGTTAGGGCATACAGTGAGGCAGAAATGTAATGCCCACTCAGCCATGTTAGCCTCTTGTGATTCCAAGAGCTTGATAATCGCTGCCCTACAGCAAAAAAACCAGAACAAGAATACCACATCAACACCCATAATTCAGTGAGAAACTTTTCCTTTCATGAGGGCTGGGACATTGAGGTATTCCACCAAAGTTTTACAAAGCATGAAGGTTTTGGAAAGAACAACTTACCCCCCAACACTATTTTAAAAACAGCCGCAAGCTTTTCGCCTCCAGCTGAGTACATTTCTGTCTTCATAGTTTAGCGACAAAACATGCTGTTCAGGTGTGTTGTGTTTCATTACTTTAAACAATCGTAGCATTAATAATTAAGTTTCCAGGTAAACAACCACCTTTCATGTGCCAACTGCCAGGTACACTGGCACAATCACATGTGAAGTCAGACATCTGGTTGGCTCATATCCCTGTTGCCATGGGTTACTGGGCCTGGAGTAGAGAAGAGCCAACACCCGTAGCATGGAAACACAGAAAATGGAGGCAGGCTGATTAGGGATATAATAATAAAATAAATGACTACAGGCCCTCTATAACAAAAGGCAATTGATGCTGGGACAGGTAAGAACACAAACTTTAAGCACAAAGTGGTCTTAAACCTTTATGGCAAAGGGTTTTTGGCCCAGTTCTATATGAGTTGTGGATTGGAATTAATAGTGAAAACATGTATTGAAAACAAGTGTAAATACTTCATGATTGATTGCATTCACTTCCTTTAAGTTTGGAGTCAGATCCAGGACTCCTGAACCATGAACCAGATAACATAAAGCAAAAAAGCATAAAAATAACTGAGTTCAATCAGATTGGCTGATTGGCTGATGGTCTTTAATAAACATTAAGTCAAAGAACAGGGCATGTTGTGTCGTAACATACTGCCGTTTAACAAATATGTGACATTCCTGGGGAGTGATGGAATGAAAAGGCACTTCTACTGAAATGTAGCAGGACATACGAAGCTGAACCCAAGCGCTCATATGATCCCTGAACCTCCTGAGGTTCTGGAGCTCAGCACAGCTTCATTACCATGCTAACCACAGCAACAGCTTCATTACTGTGGTAACCACAGTAACAGCTTCATCACTGTGGTAACTGCAGTAGCAACTTCATCACTGTGGTAACTGCAGTAACAGCTTCATTACTGTGGAAACTACAGCAACAGCTTCATTACTGTGCTAACCACAGTAACAGCTTAATTATTGGTAACCATAGTAACAGCTTCATTTGTGTGCTAACCACATCAACAGCTTTATTACTGTGCTAATAGCAGTAACTGTTCCATTACTGTGGTAACCACAGTAACAGCTTCCTTACTGTGCTAATAGCAGTAACTGTTCCATTACTGTGGTAACCGCAGTTGCCAGTTGCTTTTGTGGGTATTCAGTCTGCAATAGGCTGAGGTGGATAATCAGAGATTTCCTGCTCATTGGCAGACTGCATGTTCAGAGTGACATCATGTTAGTGTGTCAGCAGGCAAGTCACTGGACCACAAACTCTGTCTCAAAACACAATGAGGACAAAAAGTAAAAAACACAATACAAGTGCCTACAGACAATCTTCTCTGAACCCAGTCCCTCCCTGAATTTCAAATCTGTACAGCTTGATAATGCTTATCACTTTTCACCACATAGTGTACTTTTCATTCAAATTAAAACCTTGATTCAGGGTGTGGTGCATAATGTGTTAATGACACTACTTCCTGGCCCAGCAGGTTCTGCAGATTGTTGTTTTCCCATGATTCCTTTCCCAGAATGAAGGGATTGCCTGCTGTTTCCCTGACTACTGTTATTTACGCCAACCATAGCATGGGGAAATGAGTTTTTCTGATCTAAAATGGCCACTACTGGAAAAGGGATCATGCTTATGTTAAGTATAGAGAATATTTCCAAAATGCAACAATGTACTTTGTAAATGTGCTGCCTATGAAATATTTTATTAACCCTTTATTATTGATATGTCATTTTTTATGTTTCTTTATTTGACGCTTGGTTTGCTGTTAAAAAATGCATGAGTAACCCACAAGTCACATGTTTTGCATTTAAAAATTTAACCATCTGAATGAAAAATATTTCCATTTTTAAATTTTAACACGGTTTCCACAAGAAAAGTCCCATTCTAATTAACGTTTTGATTTGTCTGATTTTCACATTGAATGTTAAACAGTAATTTTACTGCTGTCTCTAAGAGCTGTCTGATAGGGGCCCTCACAGTAATGTGAAGGGGGGGGGGGGGGTGGCCTGGGATTGTGGGCCCCACTGTGAAATATTTTCACGGGGCCAAAAATCCCTGCCAGTGTCCGCGCCTGGGTAGTTTAGTAATATGGCCCCAATACCAGTGGAACACAGCAGTAAATATGGTGCATGTACATATCCACCTCCCTGACTACTTTGTCCCTGAAAAAATTGTCAGCCCAATGCATGTGAAGTATATTAACATGCAGTATGCAGTACACATTCACCAGCTACCTACACCTATCGAGTACTGCGTAGGACCCCCCTTTGCCTCCAGAACAGTTCTAATTCTTCATGGCATGCGTTCAACAAGGTGCTGGAAACGTCGCTTAGGGATTTTTGTCTACGCTGACTCGATAGCGTCACAAAGTTTCCGGAGATTGTTCAGCCACTCATTCATTCTGCAGACCTCCCGCTTGACCTCATCCCAAAGGTGATCTATTGGATTGTGATCTGGCGACTGTGCAGACCACTGGAATAATCTGAGGTTGCTCATGTTCGCTGAACCAGCTTGTAATGTGTGCTTTGTGACATGGTGCATTATTCTGCTGGAAGTATCCATTTGATAAAGGGTGGACTGTGGTCATTTAGGGATGCACATAGTCAACAACAATGCTTAGGTATGCTGTGGCATTCAAATGGTGCTGATTTGGTATTATGGGGCCTAACATGTGCCAAGAAAACATTCCACACCCCATTACTCCACTAGCAGCAGCCTGCATCATTGACACAAGGCAGGATGGGTCCATGGATTCATGCTGTTTACGCCAAATTCTGACCCTACTACCTGAATGTCACAGCAGAAATCGAGATTCGTCAGGCCAAGCAGTGTTTTTTCAATTTTCACTCACCCAGATTTGGTGATCAAGTCTCCACTGTAGCCTATTCATGTGACTGTTCTTAGCTGACAGGAGTGGAACCTGGCATGGCCTTCTGCTACTTTAGTCAAAGTCAAAGTCAAAGTCAAAGTGTTTTTATTTGTCAAGTGCACAGTATAACACAAGGTCATTCTGAGCAAAGAAATTCTTATGACATGGCAGGCAGCAACTACATAGAAGCAAGAGCAAAAATATCAAAAAATATCAAAAATATACATAATATTGAACATAATATTAAACATTAGCAGCAGTACCAGCCTGTACAGATGGGGGATATGGACAGTGAGAATAGGAGTATTAAATATTTAAATATTAAACATATAAAGTGCAGGAGTGCTTATGAATATGTGCAAAAGATTGTGATAATGTACATTGAACGTACATAGGAAGTGAAGGAGCATACATAGGAGGTCTGCTGCTTGAGAAGCCTGATGGCCTGGGGGAAAAAACTGTTTGTGAGTCTGGTCGCCCGTGCCCGGATGCTCCGGTAGCGTCTACCAGACGGCAGCAGCGAGAACAGACCATAACCTGGGTGGCTGAAGTCTTTTATGATTTTCTGTGCTTTACTAAGGCATCGTGTGTGGTAGATGCCTTGCACAGATGGGAGGTGGCAGCCAATGATGCGCTCCGCTGTCTTCACCACCCTCTGGAGGGCTTTGCGATCAGCAGCGGAGCAGCTGCCGTACCAGGCAGTAATGCAGCCAGTGAGGATGCTCTCAATGGTGCACCTGTAGAAATTGATGAGGGTTTTGGCAGACATGCCAAACTTCTTGAGTCTCCTCAGGAAGTATAGGCGCTTTTGGGCAGTTTTCACTGCTGTGTCTGATTGCCTGGACCAGGTGAGGTCATCATTTATGACCACACCAAGGAACTTGAAGCAGGAGACTCCCCCCCCCCGTCGCTTTCTGAAGTCCACGATCATCTCCTTAGTCTTGCAGACGTTGAGAGAGAGGTTATTGTCCTGGCACGTTGCCATGTTGCCAAGACGCTGACCTCCTCTCTGTAGGCGGTCTCATCGTTGTTGGAGATGAGACCCAGGATGGTGGTGTCGTCTGCAAACTTAAAGATGGCATTGGAGCTGCGTGTGGCCACACAGTCGTGCGTGAACAGGGTGTACAGGAGGGGACTGAGTACGCAGCCCTGAGGGGCTCCGGTGCTCAGGGTCAGTGCAGAAGAGGTGAGGTTTAGCCCATCAGCTTCAAGTTTTGAATGATTGTACATTCAGAGATGCCCTTCTGCACATCACTGTTGTTATTTGTCCATTTGTGGCCTTTCTGTTAGCTTGAAAAAGTCTATCCATTCTCCTGTGACCTCTGTCATTAATAGGTTTTTTTCAGTCACAGAACTGCAACTTACTGGATTTATTTATTTATTAATTTTTTTTATCGCATTTCTCTAAACATCAATCATACCACAATTAAACCACGCGATTCGCTGTTTGGAAGAGCAGCCTATTTGCGTTAATGAGCAGGTGTAGCCTACCTAATAAAGTGGCCGACGAGTGTACGCAGTTCAAACACTCAATTTTTTTCAAGCCTGCCTGACACATAGCGCCAAGGGAAAGAGTCTGGGAGGAGCAAACCATCCTTCCAATATAAGGACGTATTTCCTCCATCAAATGTAACCTCTTCACAGTTTGTCTGACAACGAAATAAAATTTCAAAGAAGTTTGGAAGGGCTCCAAGCAAACGCATAGACAATAAAGCTCCATTGATAATTTCTAACAGCTTCATACGGGTAAAAGCAACTGACGTTAATATCAATGTATGCATGCAGAAGGCTATGCTACTTAATTCAAGTGAATTGTATCAGTTTTGTGCATGCTACGTATATTTGCTGTACCGTGTTTAATTATTATCCATGCAATTGTATTGGATTCTTAGACCGAGCACTGGTGTAGTATACGCCTGTAACCAGATAGGCTACGTAGCCAATAGCTCTGAAAGCTCCGTTTATGTAGGCTATGTAGCCTACAACATAGGCGGACGGTCTTGTGTGCTGCTATACAATGAAGTATATTCAGGAGTTTAAAAAATAGTTGTCCTAACAGCTGTCAGGAAGCTTTTTTCGTCGAACGCGTTAGTCCAGCTTTTAAATACAAACATTTGGTCTGCTAGTAATACGCACACACAGACACACAAACTAGCTAGCCTATCTAATTACCCGTGCGCGTCGGATAGGTGTGGCTCTTCGGAGTCGGGCGTAAGTCAAGGTGTACAGTGTAATCAGTTCACCAGAGTTAATACAGGAAGAGTGAATTGGACGTCGAAACTGTCAGTGGAATATATTGCTCTTTGCGACAAACGTCTCACAGGCGCTGCGTTTAAGACGTAGTAAGGACAGAAGAAACAAGTATTTTACCAAACTTTAAAAATGACGCTTGAGCCGTTGCGGTCGGCGATGACCTTTGAAAATGTGGAAGACACATCACTCGCTCTGCCATCGGATACCAACCTGAGGTCTGGACAGCAACGTGTCCTGGACCAAGTTCACACCATCAAGCGAGGTCGCTCAAAGAAAAGTGGATCACTTTCGCCTACAAGTAAGGTTTTCCTTTTTAATATACAAGTTGCATTGTTGTGGCAAAGTTTATTCTGTAGGATTATTATTATTATGAAGAAGTAGAAGACATGGTAAAGGCATATAGAAAATGTTTCTTTAACATACCATATCCTTTCCTTGTGAAGTGCATGCAGCTTTACTGTGTCAGCTTCGCTCCTGAGTACCGTTTATCCGTAGCCTATTTAGCAGTAGTCTATTGAGCACACCACTTTTAAGGTCTATTATAACAATAGCTTCACACCAGAAACGTCTATAGCTTAAATCCGTAAGCATTTGAGAAATTTGGTGCATTCCATGGCTGAAATTTAGGTAGCCTATTTATTATTTTTATCATTTTATTATTTTTATCATTTTTATTTTATAAGTGCTGCCTGGTTCTCCGTTGACCACAGGCTACTTTGGTGAGGTGCAGTCCTCCAGCTGACGTAGTTCCAAAATTGTTGTTTTATGTTTTTTCTTTCTGTGAGGTCCTCTATTTCACCTATTTAACGTTGCCCTAACGATTGCACAGCATTCAGGAATGACAAGCAGAGTCCAGTTACTCGTTCTCCTTGTTTACGTTGTCGTTACCTCGCACGTGTAATAAATTGTGGACGTTAGCTTTATTGTGTTTGAGGTACACGGTTATGAGGTTGTGGTTAGGACAACACAGCCAGGACCTGACTGTCGGTGCTGGTGTCCATGTCCCCGAAATTTAAATCTAGCTTTACCTGAAGTTACGGGATATATTTTCCTCAATGGAACTGCGTAGCAAGTGAGTGTGATTTCACGGCGCTGTGAAAAGTCGCCGTACTGCTTTGCTTCGCACGCGCTTCTACAAACCAATGAGACGGAGAAGACTAAATTTGCCTGCTAATGAGTGTTTCGGTGAATATGTGGGAAAGAACACGTGTCTCTGACTGCAACTTCTCTCTTGTTTTTTTTTAATGTACCTAGAATCCGAACCTTTAGCCCTCTTTTCGCGAAGCAAGGGTAACGACATTCCTACAGCTCAGATTATGGTTATGCTTCTGGTCATGTCTTAATTTTTAGTTGAACAGTAACTTTCAAGTTAGAGTAAATTAGCCGATCATGGGTATTCTCTGATGCCTTAAGGGTTATTGTGCGGGCTATTAGGCTACACAATGCACTCAGTAGTTGTAGAAAGTTGTCAATATCAGTTATTGTGATTAAAAAACAAAAGGAGTTATTTTGGCAATTCATTTTCTGTAGTCTGGCTTGTAAGGCTATCTTTGTTTATACTTATCTGTAGCATCTGTATTTTTCAAGTAGCCTATATTAATTGGTATCTTCTTATTTTCTGCAAAGTTCTATTGAATTTTGTACACTGATTCACTGATGCCTGGCCATTTGGTATCTCATTTGGGCAGGATCAATTTAATATTCAGGTGTGCTGAATGAGTACTGAAACTAGAATTGTATTTTTTTATATTAAGCTATTGCATTTAGGCTACATTTAATTCCTCCTTGTCCTGGTCTCATTCACACAAAATCTTAAATTATTTCAAGCTTGATGTGGTGCATGAAGCAGAAGGTATTTTGCTCTTTTATTAATAAAAATGAACGAGTGAAATGTAAATATATGGCCTTGAAAATGTAGTCATAAATGAATTTCACGGCAGTGCAATATATTGCAGTAATTGAAAGCAGCAATAATGGTAATGTCTTCACATAAATTGGGAAGTGTTGCGATACATTTGATTTCAACATGTTTCCACTATATTTCCTTGATAGTGATCACTGTGTTTTAAGGGCAAATAGAAAGATAGAAAGATTTTAGAAACTGCTGAACTCACAGGCCTGGGATAGATCAGAATTTTATCAAGTCTGACAGTTGTCAAAGTTTGCGTCATGAAACTGAAGAAAAAAACATTTTAAACATTTAAGTTCTAAGTCAGTTATTGGCAATACTGTTGATTGAATCAAGTCCACAATGTTATACAAGTATCAAAAAGCAATCTGTCTATATTTGTTACAAAATCGTAAGAGTCGGTTCAGTGCAGTTAAAATGAATCCAAGCACAAATAAATATAAATTAGCTTTTTTACAAATAATTTAAAAAAAAGAATATATTTTTGTGTTATAACTCTTAATGGCCCTTTAATTGTGAGCTTTTCTTGTAGCTGGTTGCAATGCGTACACTTCCATGGTGAGTTTTTGAGAAAGATGGTATTGCTATCTTTGTGAATGTTTTATATAACCTAATCATACACTTGCTGCTGTTGTCCCAAATTTCATTTGGGTTTAATACATATTCATTTATCAGCCAAAATAAATACTGATCTTGTATCGACATGCCGTTTTGTCTTTAGCAAGTTTGTGCTTTTGCCAGGCTGCCTCTGCTAATGATCAACATCGTGTCTTAGGACAGAGAACTGATTTCACCCTATGACCAATCTTCACCTTTATTTAAATGGTAAAATAATAATAATTTAAATGATGAAATAATATTTGAATAAAGATTTGAATAAAGACGGCTAGTGGAAAAAACATTGATGTATAGTTTTCAACTGTTATCAAAGGAGGTGATGCTCTGCTTAAATGTTTGGATTCTGGATTGTGTATGTTCATACAATCATGATATTATCTGATGATGATGATATATTTTTCAGTGTTCTCAAATGTGTCATCAAAATGTTTGGTATTGTATTGTAGTAAGCAAATAATGACTGGTAAAGTCATTTTTGTGAATTAGGCTATAGCCTACTTAGATGGATTTTGGAATTGGTCTTACACTTATAGTGTTTGTACATATGTTTCTGTTTTTTTAAGGGTCATTTATTGATAATTCAGTGTCTTTATTATAGTAGTACAGATGTTTTTTGTTATTATTTTGGCTGGATTTAACACATTGTCTAAAATATTTATTGGGCTGCTCCCCTGGTAATGAAATAAGGGCCTATTCTGTCATATAGGCTAAATGTAATTACAACAGAGTGGAAAATTAAGTATTTTACCTTCTTTATCCACAACTTTTAAATAAAGTAGAGAAATAAAAATGTTTAATAATCTGAAGTGCCAAAAAGGCCTTCCTTTTCCCTGTGATTTTCTTGTTAATTGTGATTATCAGAGAAGATAACAGGTTCATTTCTGATAAAATAACTTCCTGCTAATTATATTGTTTGTGGAAAATGACATCAGCGCACATTCATGCCAGAAGCATCGAGTTGTAGCCTAAGTTAATTTATTGATTAAAACGAACAAATAAAACATTTAAAATGAATGATATAAACCTATTTGAATCAGCACATTTTAACAGTTAGCAATAACTTAAGACTGCTTTTATGCTTTGCAAGGGTTGAAATGAGGCACTTATAAATAATACATTGGACCTTACCAGCGTAACAGCGTAAGATATGGAAAGGAAACATCTCACGGATGACGCCCACAGAACTGTCAGAGTACTCGCTGATTCTTTCACACAGTACATAATTGATGACTGATGGGACCAGAAATCAGGTTTGTCTCCAACCATGGGAAATGGCATCTTTGCAAAATACATAGGAAAGAAAGGCCCCAGAGCGAAATAGCATTTGCATTGCAAATGCCGTCTTATTTGGCTAGAACAAAAAGCAGCGCGGCCATTTTCTGTCTAGTGTACTGTTGCCTTAACGACAGCGATCGTTATAATAAAACATGCAGGGTTTCCCCCAGGAAAATAGTTGGTGGTGGGGGAACTGCTTCAGACGGTAAATAGCTGTGGTGTGACGTGGTGAGGCGTGGTCTTCACATGCTATATCCTAGCCTGACGTGGTGAACACATGATTACACCATGGCAATTTTGTTAAATAGCAGACATTTATTGAATGGTTAAGCATAAGATTTTGGAGATCTGAGCAGGGCTATATGAACCTTTTTTGCGTTACATCGTTGGTAGAATTTAAACATCTACAAACTGCTGGCCACTCTGTATGAGGGCCTCCTTCTCCTCTGTACTTGTTCAATACTGCCAGGTTTTTACGAGGAGTATCATGTTTTTCTGTATGTCGGTCCTTTAAAGAACAAATAAATCATGACCATTTTAGGCTAATAATAACGAAAGACTATTGACCTGGGGCACATTTTAACAATCATTGTTGTGATCATAATCTTAAGATTCATTATTTTCAGAAAGCAGCTCTGCCAAATTAACCTTTTTTTTTGTTTTTTTTTGTTTTTTTAAAGAGAATGTTATATTTTCAATTTAATACGATAATAGGGGACAATTAGTAGTAGGTACTTATAAAATGCTATCTGGAAGTGTGTCACTGCCCCATACACCCTGACACTGCCACAATCCCTGTCTGCTCGGTGTGTTTTTATTACGGTCGTATTGGATATTGGATATTTTCCAACACGGCTGTAAATCTTAAAAGAGAAAGTAGAAAAACATACATTTATGAAAAGTAATATCAGTGATGAAGCACATTATTAAACAGAATTATTATACATATAATAATTATTATTGTTATTATTATTATTAGGCTATTATTATTATTATTATTTGTAGTAGTAGAAACAGTAGTAGTAGCAGTAATGGGGTGGAAAAATCTGAATAAGTCGATCAGAGACATAGCCAATTTATTTGGTGTGCCAAAATCAACTGTTTGGTATATTGTTAAGAAGCAAGAAAGTGCTGGTGAGCTCAGCAATAGCAAACAAATTGGTAGGCACAGAAGAACACTGTAGTGGATGAACAAAGAATACTTTCACTTGTGAAGAAAAAACCCTTTTCAACTATCAGACAGATCAAGAACACTCTCCAGGATGTAGACATAGATGAGACTATGCCAGCATAACCTCAGAGGGTTTACCGCAAGATGCAAACCATTGGTAAGCCTCAATAACGGAATGGCCATGTTACAGTTCACTCAAAAGTACATTTAAACATCTGTAGAGTTCTGGAGCAAACTCTTCTGGAGACATGAGAAGAATATTAGAAATGTGATGGAAACCAAAAAGTATAGAGAAAGAAAGATCACGATCAAAAGCACCCCCTCCTTGTTGAATCATGGTGGAGGTAGTGTCATGGCTTTGGGCATGTAATGGCTGCCACTGGAGCATGCTAGTCTTCAGTGATGATGTGACTGCTGACAGCAGCAGCAGGATGAATTCTGAAGTGTACAGAAGCATCCTACCTGCTCAGATCCTACCAAGTGCCTTGACTCAATAGACGGCACTTCACCTTGCAGCAGGACGATGACCCCAAATACATGCTAAAGTAACCAAGGAGATTTTCAGGGCCAAAAAGTGGAAAGTTCTTGATTGGCAAAGGCAACGGGCTGAATCCGACTGAACACGTGTTTCACTTGCTTAAGACAAGGCTGAAGGCAAAAATATAATTATAAAAATAGAAGACCGAAACATAATGAATAGCATCTATGACATCTGTATTTAGGCTAGATCTATGGGAAAAACATCGGTAAATAGGGTTGGAAATTGTGGTCAGAAATGCACATTCGATGGCTGTGATGCTTGTGCATTAGTGCGATATGTCAAGAAAAACCGAAGAGCAGCTTTTCCTCAGGTGACTGAGAATGTCAATGCAGGGAGTGATCAGACTGTCAGCAAGAACAGTTTGTTGACTACTAGCCTACATAGAGAGGGATATTATTGTAGGTTTGCTGTGCATTGCAGTGTAACCCCTCATTACAAATACAAATGCACATTTCAGCGTTCAGTGGTGCAGGCACAGGTCTATGTGAGAAAAAAGTGATATGGTCAGATGAGTCATCCTTTCTCCATATTCTCGGCAAGTGCATGTGTGGCGTACACCAAGAGAACGGTACAGGCCTGCATGCTTGACCCCTGCAGTGAGGGGGTCCGATAGCTGTGTTATGCTGTGGGGGGCATTTTCCTGGCATGGTTTGGGTCCACTTGTTCCATGAGAGGGAAGGGTCACTGCAAATCAATACAAAGTTATTCTGAGCGTTCAGCTTTATCCTGTGATGAAACATTTCTATCCTGATGGGAGTGGTCTGTTCCAGGATGACAGTGCCCCCATCCACAGGGCACGAGGGGTCACGGAATGGTTTGATGCGTATGAAAATGATGTGAATCATATGCTATGGCCTTCACAGTCACCAGATCGCAACCCATTTGAACACCTATGGGAGATTTTGGACCAATGTGTTAGACAGCGCTCGACACCACCATCAAAACACCAAATGAGGGAATATCATTTGGAAGAATGGTGTTCCATTTCTCCAGTGGAGTTCCAGAGATTTGTAGAATCCATGCCAAGGTGCATTGAAGCTGTTCTGGTTGACTCCTGGTGGCCCAGCACCATACTAACACTATGTTTGTATTTCCTTTAATTTGTCACCTGTCTGTATGTATGTGTATATATATATATATATATATATATATATATATATATATATTCCATTTCAGTAAGTGTACTGCACATCAGTTGCCCCCAACCATTGGATGTCAGGTTAATTCATTCCATTTTGTTTTCTGCAGGTCCTCAGAACAACGCTGAGGTCAGCGAGTTTCGTTCCTTCAGGTTCACCCCAGCCAAGCTCAATGGAACGATCTACTCCAGGAGTAATTCCATTGCAACAGCTGGGTTCGTCAGAACGGTAGGGAATCTTAATCCTTACGCCCACCCACTGTGTTTTGCTTCTGCTTTCGCTTTTTGCAGTCCTATACCTATTACAGGGTACAGGAGGGTAACTTGGTTTTGAGTTCTTTATGGAATTAAAGGAATAAATGTGATTTATGTTCATCAGGTTTAAAGGTTGTTCAGGTAAGGTTTACCAGAGGGAAAAATTAAAGTCCATCTCCTTAGACTTTCATAAATGGTAATTGTTTTGTTTTGATGTGTAAAGATCGGAACTATTCTTGCTATCCAACCTGAGTAAGCTGTGTGTGTGGGTGTGTGAGAGAGAGAGAAATTGGTTTTAATCACTAGCCAACACTTAAAAGAACAAACAACAATAAAGGTAATTTTTAATAAACAACACTTCAAGATTGTCAAACTTAGTAAATCTGCGCATTGCAGATCTTTGCCATGAATATTCTCTATGTGTCAGTGTGGCGAATAGTACTTGTATCCACAATTTTATATATTGGCAATTAATTGTGCACTATTTTGCGATGCAAATAGAAATGCAATTATATTACTCATCTACAGCCTAATTGAGGAGAACTGGCTATATCGGATGATATTGAGCATTGTGCGAATACAATGTGCTTATATTCATTTAATAACGTTGACGTTGAAGCTCTGCAGATGCACTTTTTTTTTTTTTTTAACTTTAGTTTTAAATTGAGAAAGTAACTACACCAGTGTAGGCTCATGCATCATATGCCCCAGGGTTCAATCGAACACTGTGACAAGCCTACTTCTTTTCTTTTTTTGCAACACTAAATAAACTAAAGTGATTCTGAAATCATGGACATCCATCTGTCAAAGTTTATGCTCCTTCACCGACCTATTGCTGTTTTCCATGTTTGTTGCGACACTTTGTTTGTTGCTGTTACACACCACTGCCGAATTCTACCAGCATTTGGTGGGTGTTAATGTCAAGCCCTGGTCATGTAATATTCCAATTACTTAACTTAATGTTTTTTGTTTTTTTTGGCTATGTTTTATCTACTACCAGTCTCAACAAATTAAGACAAATTTATTACAATATTGTATTTTAGCACATTCCACACTCAAAGTGTTCCAGTCCCACTGGAGAAAAAAAAAAAAAGTTCCACTTTTAGTTTAGTACCTGTTAACAATACTGTATATAGTTCTAAACCATATCATGTAAGGACCAAATTGAATGTCATGATGCTGGTTAATGTCACAGTTTCTTTCTCAACTTGTCACATGTCACTGTTAGCTGGCAAAATTCTTAGAAAAATGTTTCGGGAACTTGCGAGCTAAATCAGTGCTGGACTCTCCCACCTCTCTAAACACAAGATATCTGTTACGCAACCCAAATTCCTTCTGGACAGTCCGCCTGTAAGGGGATTCTGATGCAGCTGGCTGTACTGTTCCACAGAGCTGTCTGGTTTCCTTAGAGGGTTGACCAGGGCTCTGTTCATGAAGCAGGATTACTGCGTTAGCTGCCTAACTGCGCTGAGTAAAACCCGGAGCCCTCTCAAATCTGGAGCATGAACTCAAGGCAAAAGAGCTGTTTCTGCCTTTTGCTCAGTGCAGTTATCCAGCTAACTCTGTAATCCTGCTTTGTGAAACACCCCCCAGCTGTGTTTACAGTGACCTCTCCAAGCTCCTCTGTGTAGAGAACACCTTATTACATTTCTGCTGTATCGGAGTCCAGACTGAGCTGTGCTTCAAAGTGCTAATGTATAATTTTCTCAATCTGCTAGCCTTGCAGCTGCTTGACACTTTTGCACGTAATTACATACAAGTCTCCTACACTGGACTTGCCTCAAAGTACTTTGAGCGGACGTGCCATTTAAAGAGAATTAACTGTCCAGCTATTCTAGTTAATTATAACATATCGGGTAAGATGGCACACCCAGGATATCATGCAATGGTTAATCCAGTGTGCATGCTCCACTATATTATTTAATATTATCATATTACAGACCCCTCTGCTAATAGTTGGGTCCGTATGAATGGCAGACTGAATTTAATCAACTCTTCAGTACCCTTTTTTAATGAAAACATTTTTAAAAAGTGCCAGCGAGATGTAGCTTCGGTGAGTAATACAGATGCACAATGCATAGGATTGTTTTTGCAAATAAAAGCCACATTGCTCCAGTACAGTCTGCTAATTTGTTTCCTATAAAGCAGAGCTGCCTCTTCAGCTTTCGTTTGGTGTTTTAGCATCGGTTGTTTCAGTCGTTGTTTATTTTCAGTTAGGGTAATTTAACCGGCCATTAAAACATTGTTTTAGCTGTTGAGTTGACTCTTTTTGAAGATTGTGTTATTTATATCTTTCTTAAATGTTTTAAGAATGTTTTGCTCAGTGTATAGTTTTTTTTTGACAACACCGAAAAGAACTGCTCTCGTTGAATGGGTGCAACATTTCCCGCCTTCAGTTAAGTGCTTCTGTGGCAGGGGTGTTTACTATACATGATTAATAGGATACCGTGCCAGTGACTTGTTAAAACATAGTTTTCACTGGCTGCAAGAGGATTTTCTGCACCCAAACGTCATTGTGTTATAACGTGCTGTGGATTCATATTTCTGTTTAGTTGAATAGCACATTCCAGTCACTTGCATTGACTGGTTTGAAGTTAGGGATGTGACTAATGACAGACACCTCTGAATGAAATTTGGCAATGTACAATATTATGCAATGTATTTATACATATAGTATTTGGTTGACCTTATAAGCCGTTGGGGAAAAAAAGATGGACACGTATACGTACCGGCAAATCAAGAACAATAAGTTGTATGATGACATTGAGTGATTGCAGCTATCAAGAGGAGGAATGCACTACATTTGTTCCTGCTTTTAAAGACAAGCACTAAGCGGTATCACTGTATTTCTTCTCTCGTAGTGAATGTGAAGGAAAATTGACATGGCACTGAAGACTTTTTTTTTTGCTGAAGGTGTAACCTGCAAGCTTGTTTATTCAGATGATTTTATGACGTCAGCTTCTGTTCAAATATGTGCCTAGAAAACAATGGCGGTGATGTGTTTACGGCATTGCTTTACAGTCAAAGTGGGAAAACACACTCCATCTCCTGTTTGAATGAGACGTGGCAGCCATTTTGCGCTGAAATGCTTACCGCGTAATAGCTGAAATGGCAAGCCAGAGAATTTTAACCACACAGAATCAAGCTAGGCCCCTCCCTTTGTTATTGTGTTTGGGTGCTTCGGGCATCTCCTTTGTATTTTAGATTAGATTGGATTAGGTTAGATAGACTTTATTGTCCCTTAGGAAATTAGTTTCAGACCTGTCAGATGCTCACTGTACAAGACGATACACATAACATTGCACACATACATTCCCCAACTTACATTCAGACAGTGTTATACACGATAACTTCACACTGGCAAACGTACATTCAAACATTATTATACGTAACAACGTAGCATTTGTATTTGTATTTGAAAGTTATCTCTCTGAATTGTACTATGGAGGCCGTCGTACTCAGGGTGTGAGGTCACAGCACATGAGGGCGTTCCTCGTCTGTGGGAGCGGGAGCTGAGCGGGGATGAAGTTCCAGACGCTGCCGTTGTCCCAGTGTCTCTGGTGGTTTGCTGCTCACCTCAGTGTTTAAAGAGCAGGTTCTCAGCCCTGGTGCAATGGACTGGGCGATGGTGGGACTGCTTCCAAGCTTTAATTATCCAGAGAAAGCCGTTGCGCTCTCCTGGCTTCACTTGGTTTGTTTGGTGCATAAAATCAAAATGTTGTTCAAACTAAAAACATAGGCTCACGATCGAAACAGAACCTCTTTGCAATACATTTATTGAAAAAATGAAAGATGCAGGAGAAAGAATCCCCCAAACGTTTTTGTGTTCCTCAGATTGTCAGCCTGTTATAATCTCCATTTTGATTGGCGTGCTCGCATTTAACATGCTAGAACAATTTGGAATGTAACTTGGCAACATTGAGATTGAGCTGCTGCCTTTTTGACCGCTCCTTGTCTTTTCTCCACACACAATAACAGAATTTATGATCGGGAACTTTCAGGCCCTGAGAACTGTCAGTCGGAGACGAGGTGACAAGTAGTGTAAAGATAAGGTGAATATTAGTACAGAGATGAGGAGAATAGTAATGCACAGATGAGGTGAATAGTAGTGCGAAGATGAGGTTAATAATAGTGCGGAGATGAGGTGAATAGTAGTGTGGAGATGAGGTGAATAGTAGTGCGAAGATAAGGTTAATAATAGTGCGGAGATGAGGTGAATAGTAGTGCGGAGATGAGGTGAATAATAGTGCGGAGATGAGGTGAATAGTAGTGCGGAGATGAGGTGAATAGTAGTGCACAGATGAGGTGAATAGTAGTGCGAAGATGAGGTTAATAATAGTGCGGAGATGAGTTGAATATTAGTACAGAGATGAGGTGAATAGTAGTGTGAAGATGAGGTTAATAATAGTGCGGAGATGAGGTGAATAGTAGTGCGGAGATGAGGTAAATAGTAGTGCGCAGATGAGGTGAATATTAGTGCGGAGATGAGTTGAATATTAGTACAGAGATGAGGTGAATAGTAGTGTGGAGATGAGGTGAATAGTAGTGCGGAGATGAGGTGAATAATAGTATGTTTCCATGACCAGAGAACTGGAATCTTAAGCAAAAGGCTGTAGGCTGAGATCCCTGATAAAATATTAATTGTGATTGGACCTTTCAGCAACTGCTTTTAGTAAATATTTAGTTGTATAATGGATATTTGAGGCTAGCTGTTGAAGACATTCTGGATCAGGGTAACAGAATGAATGGACAATGCAATATGCTACTGATATACTGCAATAAAGAGCTACCTCACTGCTTAAACCTAGGGTGTTCAGCAAGTGGAAGAAGGGATTATAAAAATATGTCTATATATTGCATAGATTTCAAATATAGATTTTATGCCTGAGGGATTTGGCAAGCTGTTATGACTCTGATCAGTATGGATGCCCTGTTTACCGTATTCTCAAATCTCAGGCTGAGTAGTCTCCATGTTAGAGTATGGCAGACATTGCACTGAAAAGTCACATAACTCAGATGTCGCAGAACTCTTCTGGCTGGTCTCTGTATTTATTTATTTTTTGTGACTATTCTAATCTGGCCTTTTGACCTTTGCTGCTGATGGGAGGTTTGCGTCTTGCAGCATAGCATCTATAATTCTGTGATATTTTCATCGCTGCCCTCTGATGATGTCACTGGCCATTGTTTTAGAGTTTTTCTTCACAGGATTCCCCTGTCATCAAATGCAGTTGCCTTCCTTTGTTGACCTATGAGGTGTTTATTTCTTAGCCCGCCAATGGTTTCTTTGTTTTTCAAGACCTTCCAACTGGTTTACATCTCCCCTAAGCTCCATACTAATAGTTTCATAATGACAAGACATTTCACTATATTATCAAGTTGTAAGCAGCGGGCATACTTGGGGATTTTTTTGTATTTGTACTGTAGGCGCACTGCAAATAGGCCTACTATTTGTCATTAAATCTTTGATAGGAAATTGCTGGTGTACTACTGATTGTGCTTGAGTGTGAACACATCAGACCGGTCTTTTGTTCCTTTCCTTCAGTTCATTCATCTGCTGAAGATTTGAAAGGAACAACTGGTATGAAATGTACTGAAAGTACTGATAGACTCAATGAACGAGATGTAGCTATTGAAAGTACTGAAAGATTTAATGCACAAAAACATACTGAAAGATTAAATTGGCACAAAAACTCAATGTACTGACTGGAAACGACTCGTCTACTATTGCCTGCTGCGCTTTTGATGTGTTGCTTTTATTGCAGATTGTTGCTGATTGTTTTATATTGTAGTGCTAATTGTTTGTTGTACTGTTTTGTCTTATTTGCAAAACTTTTGTGCTGCTGCCTATCTTGACCAGGGCTCCCTTGAAAAAGAGATTTTTAATCTCAATGGGACCTTCCCTGGTTAAATAAAGGTTTATTATTATTATTATTAATAATAATAATAATAATAATAATAATAATAATAATAATAATAATAATAATAAATAAATTAATTAATTAAAAGACAAACCGAAACAAAATGGTAAGCTCAGCAAAAGAAGTGTTTGGGTTTAGCAGGCTGTTATTTTGCTTGTTCATAGAAATGGCGTTGTCCATAATTATGTAATACAAAAAATTAAATTTGACTTATTTGCAGTTGATATTAGGCTAATTGAATGACAGCCAGTGAGAGTTCAGTGAGTTCTGCTTGAGCTGGGCAGAAATTAAAAGTAAATGGTATGTTTGTCAAAGTGAGTTTTTTTTGGTGAAGTCTGAGAAAGTTGGATTCATTTTGATGTACTGCCTCAAACGTACTGATTCATTTTAAAGAATCAAACTTCCCAACACTAATAGCAAAAGAAACCAAAACCATTAACCTGAATTTGGAGGGCACTGTATATACTTTTAAAAGTAAAAAAAAATAAAATACTAATGTCAGGACTCTAATGTGCTTTTCAAGGAGACGTGCACTGTAGAAGCCTCATAATCACTGATAGCGTCACCAATAATTAATTGCCACCTACTGCTCCAAACTAGTTATTCATACACAGACCCTTTGCGGCTCTGTGTAGATAGAAGATGTAATGTGGAAATCCCAAATAGTAGATTTTTACGGACAGATGAGTAGCCCTTTGGGCGTGGTATCTGCAGCTTTGTTTACAGCTTTGAGGATAAAAAGGGTGAGAACAAAGAGTGAGAAGAAAGAGTGTCATTTGATATGTAAAGTGTTTTCACTTTTAAACTTCTGAAGCAGTCAGTGTTACAAATGAAGTAGTGGAGTGTGTCTGCTGCACCTTAGTATGTAACTTTGTGTGTTGTGTGGTTAATGTGTGTGTTGGGGTGTGTGTGTGGGTGTGTGTGTGTGTGTGTGTGTGCGTGTGTGCGCACGTGTGTGTGGGTGTGTGTGTGTGTGCGAATGTGTTTGTGGGTGAGTGAGTGTGTGTGTGTAGTGTGTGAGCGTGTGCGTGAGTGCACACATGCACAGGTTATTGTGCTGGTGACTCTGAAGGCACAGATTGAGTTTCCACGCGAGAACGGGGAAGTACACCCCCCCTGTGTCTTCAGGCGTCGGGCTGGACTTGTGTGTCCCGGCATGCCTGCTTCTTCCAGCCCTACACAGGTTGCTGGAGTCAGTGATTTTTCGGGCGAGCGGTACAGGGACCCACCCTTTTCTCCCATCGTTTGAACATCAAAGGGCTGAGCTTTTGCCTGGCACGTCCTTCTCCCCGACTTGTATCACTACTGATATAGTGTCTGTGTACTTGCTCCCTCCTGGCCAGGTGGTCACTGTAAAAGTGAATGTGTTCTCAATGACCTGTCTGGTTAAATAAAGGTAATGAATGAATGAATGATAGGACTTGCACTGTGGAAACTGAGAAGGTAATCATCTATCAGTACTTTAGTACTTTTACACCCAAATTGAGTATCATGCATTGTTATAGTGTGTTGTTTGTTCTGTACTGTGCTGATACTATATTGTTCTGTGTTGGTTGCCAGTTGGCTAAAGGCTTCAGGTGTTATCAGTCAGTGTTTGGTTATGGGCGTTGACAGCTTGGCGGAACCTATTGATTCAACAACCGATATTTTCCACTCTCTTTGTAGTACAGGTGGCGGAGACCCCAGTAAAAGTCACGGAGAAGTCTGTGGCTGACAAGGATCATGTGCAAACAATGCTGATTGTTCAGCGTTATGGTAATAAAGAAACAAATAAGGCATGATATTGCTCTTAATTTCTGAGAAAGTCATGACTCACTTGCTATATCATGCCTTATTTCTTCTTTATTACCACAGTCTGAACAATGAGCATTGTTTCCACATGATCCTTGTTAGCCACAGACTTCTCTGTGGTCCACTCTTGCTTTTTCATGAGAATTCACCAAGGGGTAGGTACCAAATGGTGAAGCTGTAAGCACCCAGGTAGTTAGGGATTGCACTCATACCTGACAGTGATGCTTTGCCATACTCCTGAATGTCTCCCATAGCTGTCCTTGTTTAGTGGTATCAAATGTTGTAGCGTTTGGCAAGGTGAGTAGCAGCTTGGATTACTCTGTGGAATAAAACCCAGGGAAGGGGTTTTGTTGGCCGTGCCTGTGCATTCATAGGCCTCCTTAAGGGCTGATGGATTGAGGTGCACTTGGTACATCCAGCCAGACCTGGGTCAAATACGCATTTGTTTTGGATTCAAATACTTTTCTACGCTTTGCTGATCTTGTCTGGTGTATTGGAACCAATGAAGTACTTTTAAGGAGTGCAAACCCCTCCTTCTGGTCATATTGGCAGACATCAATGACACCAGGCAAGATCAATAGAGCACAGAAAAATATTTGAATCCAAAACAAATACGTATTTGACCCAGGTCTGCTTCCAGCCAGGAATTTTTCCTGGATTACACTGTCAGATGAAAATGTAATTTTCCGGCAAACCATTCAGTTATTTTGGTAACTAATTCCAAGCTCAAGTGAGATATCCCTTGGGTATTTCTGTAAAATAAAACCCAGGATAGGTGTTTTGTTGGCCGTAAAAGTATATTTTTAGATCAACTTAAGTGCTAGAGGACAGGTGTGCAATTGGTACGTACAACTGAATATTTTTCCTGGGTTTCACTGTCAGATGTGCAGTGAGGTGTTTTTTTTGGGTTCAGTGGAATAAAACCTGGGGGAGATTCTTGGATTTACCAAGCCTCCATTGATGTGCTTTAAGGGCTAACAGGCCGGTATGCACTTTGTATGTCCTACTAAAGACCTTTCCTGGGTTTACCGCCCGTCCCTCCAGGGCACCCAAGTCCAGCAGAACCGCACAATGTCCGCGAAGAGCCTGAGCCGAAGGCACGCCAGCAGCTCCAGCCAATGGGAGCAGCGCTTCACGCCCGCCGGCCCCTCCAACGGCTTCGTCATCCCCACCCCCGGCGCGCTGCACCCCAGCCGCAGCGACCCGGAGCTGGGGGCCCAGGTCGCCGTGGCGCGCGCCAAGACCCGCGGCACCATGCAGGCCCGGTCCAACCGGGCCAGCATGTACACCGTCGCCAACGGCAACGGCAACGGTTTCTTCGCTGCTTCTAATAGCGCCACGCAGTTTATCGCTGGCCCGGTCCGCGCGGTCCGACCGCCCTCTGCCCTGTCCAATGGCGAGATCAAGATGGCGACGGCCAAGGCCACCAAGAGCGAGAACATTGTGTAAGTGAGCACTGCTGATCGGGGGAACTGGAGAAACGGATGAAGGGTTTGTATGAGTCCAGTTGGGACCAGATGTACTCTGTTAGAGTTTATTTAACTCTGTGGATGGGAAGGGAGGTGATGGTGGATGTATCCCTTTGTGGTTGATGAGGCATTTTTGTATTCCTGACAACGACTCTGGTATTCATCATTACTGTATGTTTCTCCGGATAAGAGTGTCTGCCAAGAGTTTTTAATGCTGTGCATGAGTGTATGTTGAGCTGGTAAGTAGCAGAATGGTATGAACAGTTAGTAGTGTAATGCTAGAAGTAACAGCTCTTTGTGGCTGGTGTTGATCTGGTGAACACGACGAATGGTATAAGAGTGACTGCAGAAGAAGCTACTTTTTTCGGTGGATGTTACCGTCATGAACGGAACAAACATTGGGGTTATGGTGGAAGTAACGGCTTGCTCTCGCTGATGTTCTGGACAGGACGACCGATGGGGGAAGCATCCCGGATATCACCATGAAAGAGGCAGTGGAATTTCTGTCCAGCGCGCAGGACAGCTACCAGCTCCGGGGAGCGTCCTACATCCAGCACAGCACCTTCAAGGAGGACAGGGCCAAACAGGAAGTGAGTCAGAGCCAGAAACCGGCCTTCTTCCTCTTCCTTCAAAATTCAGTGCAGCTTTTTGGAGACAATGGGAGTAGGTCAGGCCAAATGTATATATTTTTAAATAATGATAAGAAACCTATTTTGTCGTGAACCTATCATGCAAGGCTGCAAGTAGCCCAAATTGCTTTAGTGTGACACAAAAAAAAAGACAAATTATCCCTAAAAGTCATCTAACCGAATTTGCCAAAATAAGACTCCTTTGACAATGCTGCTTATGAAACAGCATCTTCAGATTTGTCTTGAATGTTTCATGAGTTCTGTCTTCAGGACAGTTTGTTGCCTGCTGCCTCAGAGGCTTTGACACTGAGGGATGAATCGAGTGACCTTGTGTCAGTGGTCTAATGTACCCCTGGCTCACAGAGCCGCAAATGGACACTGTGTGTTCCAGCGCTCCACAAATGGTAGCACAGCTCAACCCATTTCAAACCAGGAATCTTCAAATGCAGTAGGAGATACGATTATCACCTACGGTCATTTTGTATGTGGCTCATGGCTATGTGAAGCAGTTATTATGATTATGGCAGTTAAGAGGATGATCTCACGATGATGATTATTATTATTATGATTATTATAATAATACTTGTCAATCATAATAACTGGTTCACATAAAATGCACTGTTATTGTTGTTATTATTATTACAAATACCACATCTGAAGCTAATAATTATTTATTTATGGAGGGAAATCTTTGATCTAAAAAATGTTTTGTTTTCCGCACATTGGCATTTTCACTGCAATTAAACCTGCCGTGACAGCACAGCAATGTAAGGCCGACGTAGACGCTCTGTCGCTCTGTCTATGGGAGGAACCCGCGAAGAGGCGTAGTTTTCCCTTTGGGAAGATGTCGCTACGCTAAGCCGAAATTATCAACCAAAACATTTCTGACTGAGAGCAAAAAAAAAACATAAATATTGCAAAAAAATATATAGATTTCAAGAGTAAAGCTGCCGGCAGCTGTAAGCTTTACCACGGCATCTTAGCAAATGAGCAAACCACCTCCGCGCTCCGCCACACGTTCTTCCCACAGACAGAATGAGACGGAGCGCTTACGTCATCCCTACAGTGTGTCGCTTTTCTCAGTGTGCTGCCTGGGTGACTCCCTCGTTTTATGAATGGAACGGATCGCTTAGTAACACGCAGTGTAGTTTTCTGTAATCTCTTCAGCTCTTGCCATTGCCTTTATTTTTTTTAGCTTATATCAGATTTGGTCTTGAGTTATTGTTATTATTTAGAATGCAGTTCTGTGATCTGTGATTAACAATATGAAAATCTATCCCTGTAAAAAGTGTGTTTTGTCCGTACCAAAAACAGAACAATGAGATAGCATTCCGACAGTTTGGTCACTCCCCCATCTTAGTTTAGTCATTTCTTGCAATGAAAACACATTTTCCTAAAATGTGTAGATAGATGCCCATTCTAAATGACCTTTGACTGTCTATAGAAGCTTAATCCCTGTAGGGTCAGAACAGGTTAAGCCGGCTGCTGCGTGCTTATGCTCGTGTGTGTGTGTGTGCGTGTGCTTGTACGAGTATGTGAATGTTTAGATGTGTGTGTGCGTGTGTGTGCTCGTATGAGTATGTGAATGTTTAGGTATGTGTGTGTAACTGTGTGCACACATACAAAAATAGGCATGTGTGCGCGCTTGTATGAGAATGTAAATGTTTAATTGTGCGTATGTCTGTGCTTGTATGAGTATGTGAATGTTTAGGTGTGTGTATGCGCGTGTGTGCTTGTATGAATATGTGAATGTTTTGGTGTCTGTGTGTGTGTGTGTGTGTGTGTGTGTATCTGTGTGTTCGCATGCCTGTTTTGTATATGTGTACGTGTACATCTAGCAGTAGTGTGTGCAGTGGTGTGTGTACATGTAGCAGTAGTGTGGGGAGTGGTGTGTGTACATGTACATGTAGCAGTAGTGTGTGCAGTGGTGTGTGTACATGTAGCAGTAGTGTGTGCAGTGGTGTGTACATGTACCAGTAGTGTGTGCAGTGGTGTGTGTACATGTACATGTAGCAGTAGTGTGTGCAGTGGTGTGTGTACATGTACAGTTGCAATCAAAATTATTCCACCCCTGCGGAAACTGTAAATATTTTTAAATGTATGCTTTTTGGGAGACTTTAAACTAAAAAAAACAACATGTATGTCACTTGTGTGTTCTGTTAAAAATTAAAATATATTTTTTAAGATTTCTGAGTAGCATGTAAATTTTGTATTCAGCCATATCATAAATATTAAACCCCCATTCAATATCACCATTTTAAAAATATTCGCTGGTCTGTAGAGTGACTAAATTTTGTGGAGACACACTTAAGCCCTTGGGAAATCCATAATGATACTGTTTGCTTCACCTGTGATAAACATATAAATCCCACCGACTTCTTCACATCAATTTGAAGCTGACTAGCAAACATGCCAAAGACAAAGAAGCTCTCTCAAAAGTTAAGAGAAGAAATTATTTAATTGCATAAAAAAGGCAATGGATACAAAAAGATCTCCAAGATATTGAAAGTTCAAAGAGACACAATTGCCAACATCATAAGGAAGTTTAAAAGTCATGGAATAGCAGTAAACCTACCTGGACGTGGAAGGAAGAGTAAAGTTACATCAACTGTTATCAGGCACATCGTAAGAACTGCAGAGAAAACCCCTCATATTACTGCCAAAGGCTTACAGGATGACCTTTTGAAAGCTGGAACAAAAGTATCAGTACAGATGATAAGAAGGATATTGAACAAGCAAGGCCTTCATGGCCGTCACACCTCGCCGCACTCCACTCTTAACCAGTAAGCATATGAAAAATCGACTTGAATATGCAAGACGTCATTTTGATAAGTCTATGGAGTTTTGGGTGAATATTTTATGGAGTGACGAGACAAAACTGGAATTGTTTAGACCCATGGATAAGCTGTATGTCTGGCGCAAGAAAGGTGCAGCTTATGACAAGAAGAACACCATCCCCACAGTCAAGTATGGAGGTGGTTCAGTCCTTCTGCTGGGGTGTTTTGCTGCTGCTGGTACTGGCAATCTTCAGCGTGTGACTGGCACCATGGATTCCTTGAAATACCAGGCCATTCTGGAGAAGAATGTGATGCCCTCAGTGCATAAGCTGAAGCTTGGTGATCATTGGACTTTCCAGCAAGACAATGATCCCAAGCATACATCCAAGTCAACAAAAACTTGGTTCAGGGAATGATCTTGGAATGTCTTTGACTGGCCTTCTCAGTGTCCAGATTTAAATCCCATTGAAAATCTTTGGTGGGATTTGAAGAAAGCAGTGGAATCATGAAAACCAAAGAATATCGGTGAACTTGAAGCATTTGCACAGGAATAATGGGCCAAGATTCCAAAAGAGAGGTGTCAGAGGCTTGTGAGCACTTATAGGAAGCATTTATTGGAAGTTATAAAAGCTAAAGGATGTTCCACAAACTACTGATTTTGGGGGTTGAATAATTTGGTCATTGATTTTTTTTGGAGAGAATTTCATTTTTTTCCTTATAACAAATAGTAAACTCAGCTGTATGTTTTCAAAATCACTTGAACATGTTCTAATAAACATGTATTTCTGTTTACAAAGGCCTTAGTTGATACATTGTCATGAAATTTTACTCACATCACAAAGACATATTATGGGTTAGAGGGGTTGAATAATTTTGATTGCAACTGTACATGTAGCAGTGATGTGTGTATATGTAGCAGTGGTGTGTGTACATGTAGCTGTAGCAGTAGTGTGTACAGTGGTGTGTGTATATGTAGCAGTAGTGTGTGTACATGTAGCAGTAGTGTGTGCAGTGGTGTGTGTAGCCTATATGTAGCAGTAGTGTGTGTACATGTAGCAGTAGTGTGAGCAGTGGTGTGTGTATATGTAGCAGTAGTGTGAGCAGTGGTGTGTGTACATGTAGCAGTAGTGTGTGCAGTGGTGTGTGTAGCCTATATGTAGCAGTAGTGTGTGTACATGTAGTAGTAGTGTGAGCAGTGGTGTGTGTACATGTTGCAGTAGGGTGTGCAGTGGTGTGTGTATATGTAGCAGTAGTGTGTGCAGTGGTGAGTGTATATGTAGCAGTAGTGTGTGTACATGTAGCAGTAGTGTGAGCAGTGGTGTGTGTACATGTAGCAGTAGTGTGAGCAGTAGTGTGTGTACATGTAGCAGTAGTGTGAGCAGTGGTGTGTGTATATGTAGCAGTAGTGTGAGCAGTGGTGTGTGTACATGTAGCAGTAGTGTGAGCAGTGGTGTGTGTACATGTAGCAGTAGTGTGAGCAGTGGTGTGTGTATATGTAGCAGTAGTGTGAGCAGTGGTGTGTGTACATGTAGCAGTAGTGTGTGCAGTGGTGTGTGTACATGTAGCAGTAGTGTGAGCAGTGGTGTGTGTACATGTAGCAGTAGTGTGTGCAGTGCTGTTTACTCTGCAGCGGTCTCCATGTAAGAATGGCAGTCCTGAATGTGGCCCTGATCCTCAGGTGTACCAGCTGAACGGGATCCCCGCCCTGGTCAGCCTGCTGCAGAGCTCCAACGGGCAGGTCCAGCAGACCGCCGCGGCCGCGCTGAGGAACGCGGTCTTCCGGCACGCCGCCAACAAGCAGGAGGTGCACCGCTGCGGCGGCATCGCCGACGCCCTGGCCCTGCTGCCGAACACCAGCTCCACCGAGACGCAGAAGCAGCTGTCAGGTGGGGGCCCGGGCGCAGAACGGGCGCAGAACGGGCGTGGAACAGGCATACACCCTGCATAATTTTTTTTTTTTTTAAACTGCTTGATTAGCCAAGCCAAATGCTGAAAGCTCTCTTCTCACAAGGGTGGAAATCATGTGACATGCTGAAATTTGATTGGTCCTGGGGAATGGGCAGAATATTTTGGTGGTGTAAAAGGATGTGATCCATGTGTATTATTAGTGAGCGCTTGTCGTTACGACGTTAAACTGCATGTTTTCGTTTCGGAAAAACTGTCCTCAAAAATTGGGTGTGATGATGGTTCCTACGGGAACGTGAATAATGACATTTCTCATTTTTCCTACAAATCCTCCCAGCCCGACCAATAGCGTGAATACATCCTCCTTAAAAACATTTAAAATGTAGATTATTTATTTATCAACCTTTTCTTTAAGATCTATATAAGGACCTATATTGCTATATTAAATTAATTACTGTTAAAAACCGTTTAAAGAGCCTACTTTTCCCGTCATGTGCAATGATAGCATTTCATAGAGTGCTTGATGGCTGTAAACTGGACAATATTACAGGCAGCTACTGTTCTACAGTACTTCACTGTTTGCACCTTATTGGCAACAGAAAGTGTTTTTCTTGTTTGCAGAGAGTAATACATAATTAATGTCTTCATAGTTCTTTCCACAAGCTTAAAAAAAAAAGTGAGCAGCACTGACATTGTGTTTACCGGTGTGCCTGAAACATGGCCGACCGTATTCTAAAGCCAGTTTCATTTCAAGTAGCATTCAGCTGAGGACTTCCCCACTTTAGAAATGGTCGCCTGTTAACAGCGTATTAATGTTCATATCACAGATTCTATATACTTGCTAATATTCAGCTTCTGTGTTTCTTAACTGCAGGAGGTTCCAGTTTGACCCAAGAGTTTCTGGCATTACAGTACAGATCAGATTCAGTTGGTGGGCCTAGACTCTGCAGTAATGGCACTCTCTCTTGCGAGTTATTTGAGTATCATGAGGACAAGATAGAAAACAGGAAGTCGATGTTTTGAGACTGTCAAAGGGAGAGTAATGGCTTAACGCACAAGGACACGTAAAACTGGGATCACATGATATTTGCGTTGCTACACTAGCGGCGGCGACGGCGCGTGAGGTGGTTTTGTGCCGCGTAGCTTGACGCGCCCGGGTGTGCGCGCGTCTCCTCAGGGCTGCTGTGGAACCTGTCGTCTGCGGACGGCCTGAAGCCGGACCTGATCAAGAGCGCCCTGCCCGTCCTCACCGAGAACATCGTGGTCCCCTTCACCTGCTGGTCCGAAGGCTGCGCCTCCAACAACGTCGACCCCGAGGTCTTCTACAACGCCACCGGCTGCCTGCGGTGAGGAGCCCCGGAACCTTCCGGGAAAAAAACCCCACCACACCTGCGGCCGGGTTCTATAATTACAGTCCTTTAACCCTTAGATATACAGCACCATGACTCAAATTGTGAAAGAAACTTCTGTTATTCGCCATGATTCAGAATTCAAAATGAATGTTACTTCATATGATCGTACATTTCAGACGCAAGAGATAGCATTTTTAGTCTTGACCCTTTTTGAGGCCCTGTGATATCTGATGACTGGTAAGGCTGTGGGACAAAAAACAAAATGCTTTAATTCAGGCACTCAAATCATAATTAATCATTTTCACAAATACAGCCTCCCTCGCTTCACAGTTTGCTGGCAGTTTTCTGCATGATGTCACTTCTCACAAAACTCTGGTGGCTGTTTGAGTGCCAATTAATGCACTTGGTGGACTGACATTTTTCTGTGTACATCTCCCCAGTGGAAATTGCAGTATATCCACTTGGCATTTTTTTCTGTGATAAAAATACACTGCATGTCCAAAAGTATGTGGACACCTGACATCCAACTTCTCATCCCAAATTATTTGCATTAATATGGAGTTGGTCCACGCTTTGCTGCCGTAACAACCTCCTCTCTTCTGGGAAGACTTTATATTAGATCTTGGAGCATTGCTGCAGGGATTTGCTTCCATTCAGCCAGAAAAGCATTGGTGAGGTCGGGCACTGATTGGGGCGATTAAGCCTGGGTCACAGTTGGCTTTCCAGTTGATCCCAAAGGTGTTGGATGGGGTTGAGGTCAGGGCTCTGTGCAGGCCAGTCAAGTTCTTCCACACCATTCTCAACAAAACTCTTTTATATATGGACCTCGCTGTGTGCCCGGGGGTATTGTCATGCTGAAATCGTAAAGGGCCTTCCCCAAATTGTTGGGGAAGCACAGAATCATCTAGAATGTGACTGTGTGCTGTAGCATTAAGATTTTCCTTCACTTGGGCCTAGGCCAAAGTCCAAACCATGAAAAACAGACCCAGACCAAGGGGTGCCCAGATACTTTAGGTCATATAGTGTATGTCATGTTATGTATATCACATAGAGGCAAGGAGTCAGTTTTCCTAAAATGGGGGATGTACTAGACTCTGGAGGACATGATGGAAGCCCTGTATTAGCTGATATGCCAGTGATGGTGAATTACTCACTGTGTATTTGTTCAGGACTGCCCTTACAGCTCTCTAGCTGCCAGGCTCTATGTCATCTTCCCAAGTAAATATTCAAGGAATCTTATTAGCAAACATTGAGCCACGCTAAAATAATTAGCTTTTTGTATCTCCTTTCTCTCGCCTGAACTTGGTGACAGATGTCGGCGGTTTCCGATTTGTCTGACTGGCTGTCATCTTATTTTCCCATTCATCTCATTCAAACGTCAAGATGGATTAGCTTGAAGTTTGGTGTGCCAAGAAGTTTTCAGCACTGTGCTCACTGACATTAGCCACCTACACCAAGTAGTGCAGACGTATTAAACACGTTTTTTAACTTTAGCTGGGAACTATGCTACCTTTTAACAGTTACTGATCAACTGATCTGTGAATTTCAAACAAACATTACATTTATTAACGTGAAGAACTGCAGTCAAATAACTGTCGACCCAATTCTTATGTCGCAGACTTCCCCTGTGGCAGCCATTTTTTGTGGGACCCGAGTTGCACCGTTAGCTAATCAAAAAGTTTGAAAACATTTCTGGACAACAGTGAACATTAATGTTAAAGTTTTCCTCGTGGGTTGCAGGTCAGCATACAGTAGCTGATGGCTGCGATTCTGCGTTTACAACTTTATTCCTACTATTGCCAATATGGACGATGCGAGATGTGAACTTGACAGGAAATAGTTTTTTTTTTGTGTCACAGAAACTTGAGCTGTGCGAAGGAGGCTGAAAGGCAGGCCATGCGTACCTGTCGCGGCCTGATCGACTCCCTGGTCACCTACGTCCAGTCCTGCGTTTCTGAAGACAACCCCGATGACAAGGTGGGCAGGCCTGGGAAACTCCGCCCCTACAACCTTCGGCCTTGCGTTGCTTTCTCAGTGCAAATATCTTCTGTTTTTCTCTTCTCACTACATCACTCGCTACACCACAGGCTCACCCTGTTATCTTTGCCAAAGATTATAAAAAAGAAAAGAAGTATAACACTTTGTTCGCCAGAAATGCCAAATATTTAGCAAAAGCCAAGCATTTGAACAATTCTACCTCAAATCTACCTAACATTATCTGAACGTAAAAATTGGGTTGCGTAAATTCTGAGTGGGTTTACGCAGATTTGCTGCACTGCACTGCGGTGCTACAGTATTTTGATTAACTGGTGAATGAAACTTGGAACTTAAGACTAGGAATTTCATTTTTTGTTTGTTTTTTTGCTCCTTCTTTCAACCACAGCATATTTTTGTGTAATATTCCAGTTTCTCTGTTTTTCAAATCCTCTGCTTGTCTGAATCCACTGAGCTGTAAGAGTCATACTACGTTTCTCGGTTTTACGGGGCGTTTCGGAATCCACCAAGAATTTGCTTATGAAAAAGTGAAGATCGTTAAATTTGACAAGGTCTGTCTGGGGAGGGCATTGCTGGCTCGCGGCTGTTCATGACGAATACATTGATTGGTGAAAAATGACGGCTTGTGCCCTGACTGTGCCCCTGTTTCCGGACGCGCCGCAGTCGGTGGAAAACTGCATGTGCATCCTGCACAACCTCACGTACCAGGTGGAGGTGGAGGCCCCGGAGTACTTCAGCCAATTTACGGCGGCGTCCCAGCCGCCCGCCAGGAGCACCGCCGCCAAGAAGTCCTCCCCCATCAGCTGCTTCAGCCCCAAGAGCAGCAAGCTCGAGCAGGAGGTGAGGGTCCGGTGGGCTAAAGCGGTGCGTCCTCCAGCACCAGGCCGTTAGCGTTAGCGTTAGCAGGAGGTGAGGGTCCGGTGGGCTAAAGCGGTGCGTCCTCCAGCACCAGGCCGTTAGCGTTAGCAGGAGGTGAGGGTCCGGTGGGCTAAAGCGGTGCGTCCTTCAGCACCAGGCCGTTAGCGTTAGCGTTAGCAGGAGGTGAGGGTCCGGTGGGCTAGAGCAGTGCGTCCTCCAGCACCAGGCCGTTAGCGTTAGCAGGAGGTGAGGGTCCGGTGGGCTAAAGCGGTGCGTCCTCCAGCACCAGGCCGTTAGCGTTAGCAGGAGGTGAGGGTCCGGTGGGCTAAAGCGGTGCGTCCTCCAGCACCAGGCCGTTAGCGTTAGCAGGAGGTGAGGGTCCGGTGGGCTAAAGCGGTGCGTCCTCCAGCACCAGGCCGTTAGCGTTAGCAGGAGGTGAGGGTCCGGTGGGCTAAAGCGGTGCGTCCTCCAGCACCAGGCCGTTAGCGCCCCCAGCGCTACACGCCACCACAGTACGCTCTGCTTATTACGTTACAGGCATTTAGCAGACGCTCTTATCCAGAGCGACTTACATTGTATTCAATTATACAGCTAGATGTATACTGGAGCAATGCAGGTTAAGTACATTGCTCAAGGTTTCAACGGCAGTGTTTTACAGGGGAATTGAACCTGCGACCTTTAGGTTACAAGACCAACTCCTTAGCTATTATACTACACTCTGAAATGGCAGCTAATATTTAAATATATAGAATAAGTTGTCTTGTAAATTCACACAAAATTCTCTGCTCCTCTGAATCCGCTGAGCTGTAAGAGTCATAGCACATTTCTCATTTCACAGGGCGTTTTGTATCCACCAAGAATTTGCTTATGAAAAAGTAAAGATCATTCAAATTTGATGACGAGGTCTGTCTGGCAGACACCAGAAATGTGGGAAAGAGCAAAAAGTTGGCACAAAAAAAAAACAACCTTGTGTAACGCTGCTGAAAACCAATAGCGTCTCTCCTGTGTCCGTGTCAGAACGTCTTCAACTTCCCATTGCTGGAGGACAGTAACCCCAAAGGCCTGGGATGGCTCTTCCACTCCAAAACCATGCAGACGTACCTGTCCCTCCTGGGCAGCAGCCAGAAAGACGCCACGCTGGAGGCCTGCGCCGGGGCCCTGCAGAACCTTACTGCCAACAAGGGAACCGTAAGCACCCCCGTCTGCCCGGGAGGGGAACAGGGTTTCAAGGCGGGGGCAATCGCTTCATTACATTGCAATGAGTCACATTTTATGAGAAGGTTGTTCTGGGCCTTCTTAGACTCGTTGGTTTTTATGAAGGTCATGTTAAGGTCACAAACGTTAAATGTCTTGTGTAAATTCTAAGAATTTTGGAGAAAAATAAGTAAAAATATTGTAATTTTTACAAATTAGCCTGTGTGAGCCTTTTGAGTGGAGTGCTGGGTTTTACTCCCCCTGCTACACTTATTTTGCCCGGGGCTTTCGGTTATATTGCAAAGTTATTATCTCCAAGGGGCCTTTTCAGATTTGTTTGAGTGGAGAGCCTCCTGTGTCAGGAGTCAGGGAAAGTTGATCCTCTTAGCTTTATGGCTTACCTGCGAGTGGTAACCTACAGCTGATAATGGTTTAGATTTAGGCGGCAGTACTGGTAATGGTCTACCTGCAGGTGATAACAGTTTAGATTTAGGAGGCAGTAGGGGTAATGGTCTACCTGCTGATGATGGTGGTTTAGATTTAGGAGGTAGTAGTGGTAGTGGTCTACCTGCAGATGATGGTGGTTTAGATCTAGGAGGCAGTAGCTATAATGGTCTACCTGCAGATAATAATAGTTTAGATTTAGGAGGCAGTAGTGGTAATGGTCTACCTGCAGATGATGGTGGTTTAGATTTAGGAGGTAGTAGTGGTAATGGTCTACCTGCAGATGATGGTGGTTTAGATTTAGGAGGCAGTAGTGGTAATGGTCTACCTGCAGATGATGGTGGTTTAGATCTAGGAGGCAGTAGCTATAATGGTCTACCTGCAGATAATAATAGTTTAGATTTAGGAGGCAGTAGTGGTAATGGTCTACCTGCAGATGATGGTGGTTTAGATTTAGGAGGTAGTAGTGGTAATGGTCTACCTGCAGATGATGGTGGTTTAGATTTAGGAGGCAGTAGTGGTAATGGTCTACCTGCAGGTGATAATAGTTTAGATTTAGGAGGTAGTAGTGGTAATGGTCTACCTGCAGGTGATGGTGGTTGAGATTTAGGTGGCAGTAGTGGTAATGGTCTACCGGCAGATAATAATAGTTTAGATTTAGGAGGCAGTAGTGGTAATGGTCTACCTGCAGGTGATGGTGGTTTAGATTTAGGAGGCAGTAGTGGTACTGGTCTACCTGCAGATGATGGTGGTTTAGATTTAGGAGGCAGTAGTGGTAATGGTCTACCTGCAGATGATGGTGGTTTAGATTTAGGAGGCAGTAGTGGTAATGGTCTACCTGCAGATGATGGTGGTTTAGATTTAGGAGGCAGTAGTGGTACTGGTCTACCTGCAGATGATGGTGGTTTAGATTTAGGAGGCAGTAGTGGTAATGGTCTACCTGCAGATGATGGTGGTTTAGATTTAGGTGGCAGTAGTGGTAATGGTCTAGGTGCAGATGATGGTGGTTTAGATTTAGGAGGTAGTAGTGGTAATGGTCTACCTGCAGATGATGGTGGTTTAGATTTAGGAGGCAGTAGTGGTAATGGTCTACCTGCAGATGATGGTGGTTTAGATTTAGGTGGCAGTAGTGGTAATGGTCTAGGTGCAGATGATGGTGGTTTAGATTTAGGAGGTAGTAGTGGTAATGGTCTACCTGCAGATGATGGTGGTTTAGATTTAGGAGGCAGTAGTGGTAATGGTCTACCTGCAGATGATGGTGGTTTAGATTTAGGTGGCAGTAGTGGTAATGGTCTAGGTGCAGATGATGGTGGTTTAGATTTAGGAGGTAGTAGTGGTAATGGTCTACCTGCAGATGATGGTGGTTTAGATTTAGGAGGCAGTAGTGGTAATGGTCTACCTGCAGGTGATAACGGTGTACATGTAGGGGGTAACGGCCGTGGGTCTGTCTCCAGGTGTCCACGGTGATGAGCCAGACCATCGTGCACAAGCTGAACGGCCTGCCCGAGATCATCCCGCTGCTGCAGTCCTCCAGCCCCAGCCTGCAGAAGACCGCCGTCTCCCTCGTGGGAAACCTGTCCCGCAACCCCAGCCTCCAGAAGCTTCTGGGTGAGGGAGCCAGCCTCTGCAGTCTGCTTCTGGTGGACCTGCAGCCTGATGCACAAGCTCTGCTCCATCCACTCATGAATGTGCTGTAGGGTATAACTCTGCAGCAACTTTATAGACTGGCACATGTATTCACCAGTCCTGGGTCAGATACGTATTGGGGGAAAAAACACAATCCTTCTAGAAGAGGAATAAAAAGCTGCATTCTGTGAAAAACAGACTCATTATTGCACTGAACATAACTCGTTTGCATTTGGTCTGCTTTGAGCCAGTTCAGATGCCATTAAAATTTGTCAAGAATCCTGCCAATCCCTGAGGCTTTTCAAAGAACTAGGTTACTAATCCAAAATGTATAATCATATTAAAAAACATTCTGCTCTGAATAAACAGACGTGTTCTTTTCAAATGAGCAGATATCTTCCACAAGGTTTACCCAGGTCTGGTATCACTTTCTTCAGCAGATATTAGGATATCAGTCCATCCTGATCCTTTTAAGAGCAATGGATCTGTGCAGAGGATGTGCAATACTTGGCCCAAGATCTTGGATATGGCTTAGATATTTACTGGATGAGACTTCAGGATAACCAGCTTCTTTACATCAAAGGCATTTAGCAGACCCTCTTATCATACTCTTATCGTTTTACACTGCATCCATTGTAGCTGGATATATACTGAAGCAATGCAGGTTAAGTCCCTTGCTCAAGGGTACAACGGCAGTGTCCAACCAGGAATCAAACCTGTGACCTTTAGGTTACAAGACCGGTTCCTTACCCACTAGGCTACACTGCCACTAGCTTCATAACCATGAAGGAAGAAGTGGCTGTTGTATTACTGGAAATCAGTGGAGCTCTCAATCCCCATCAGTCGCGATCGCAATTAAGTGCACTTACACTTTTGAGCAGAATGACCCCATGTGACCATGTTCTGCTCAACAGCCCGGCAAGTTCTCCCCCAGCTGACCGGCATACTGAGTTCCGGAACCCCCGACAAGGCGGATTCGGACGAGTACCTGGCGACGGGGTGCAACACGGTCCACAGCCTTCTGAAGGCGGAGCCTGACATGGGCAAGAAAGTGCTGAACTACACGCTGGTCAACTCGCTGAGTGACATCAGCAATAATGGGTGAGGGCCGATGTTGTTGACTGTACCACTGTATGATGAAGACAGCCAGTGAACATCGAAAAATGCATTAATTAAGAATACTTAGGGCAAGGATACTCAAATCTGGCCCTCGAGGCCAGTAGTGCTGCTGGTTGTCATTCTTCCCCTCTAATCAGGACTGGTTTAGACCTGGGACACCAGGTGAGTCAAATCTCTGGCCATTCACTGGCATTAATCGATCAATGAACTATCAGGTAGAAAAGTAAACCAGCAGTACTACTTGCTTAGAGGGCCAGATTTAAGTTTCCCTGAAATATGGGGTCTGCTAGACTTGCCCCTGTTTCCAAGCGACTATTGTTTATGACAATAAGGCAGGACTGTAACATCTCATCAACACTGAGAACATGGTACTTAATGCTACCAAGCAACGCCACCATGCAGTGTCTGTGCCCCACACATTCGCGATGGGAATCTGAGTGTGTTTTGTTTTGGACCCCGAGGGCAAGGGAGAGAACATTTTTTGAGCTGGTGCCACAGTACACCGTGTATGTTTTCTTACAGGGTATTCTGTCATTTCAGTTCTGAAACTTTATTCAGAGTTTGCTTCAACTGCAATGGACGACTTACCTGTTTTATCTCCTCAGGTACTTTCCGAAATCTAGCAAAGCAGCTGCTCTCTTACTTTATGGGCTCTGGGCAGAAAAGGATATCCAAAGTTTCCTTAAAAAGGTAAACCTTTTGTTGAAATGTTACTGGTGAAGGTTGAGATTGAGATTTAATGAATCATGTATACATACCGCCTGTCTGAACTGTCCAACTATCCACAGGTGTAGTGACAGACCCTGATGGGGTGATGCACCCTGTGGTCTATAATCTATACCTGACCGGCAGTGGCTAGCTAGCGCCCTCCTGTGCTGGCGCATAATTGGCTATAGCATAATCCATGGGGGGAGGGTTTCAGTTGGCAGGTTTATTGGAAGCCTACAGTCTTATGAAAAAATAAATAAATAAATAAAAATAATAATGATCTTAGCCACAATAATTTAACAATGTGCAAAAAGTTAAGACTCAAGAATTTGACAGCAAAGAATTAGACAACTCAAGAATTTTGATTTAAGAACTTTTGAAGTTTGAAGATTACTCAAAAAAATTAATAGAGCCACGATAGACGTGAGACAGGAGGTTGGCTACATGCGCATGGCTTCAGTCATGCGAAGCTTTAAAACCACGTCAGATTTTAATATCGCGTGATGTGTGACGCACCATCATGCAAATTTCTGATAAATCACTAATGTACTTTTCACATGCGCCGCCAACACAAACGGTTTTATTCCATTTGAAACACTTACGTTAGCCTGACCGTTAGCGGTCTGTTAGCGCAGCGGCTGCGCAGCTCAGCTGTGAACTGCAGGGAGACGGGAGGCTGTGGCTGACTGCACACAGACAGGGGAGCTCGGAGTACACCTCCACAAACTGGCGAAGGATTTAGCTGCGAAGGGATGGGCCTACAACTCGTGCTTCGGCATTCAAAAACCATCTGGAGTGAGAGGGAAGAGAGAGATGGTGTGAGAGGGAACAGAGGGAGATGGTGTGGAGTGAGAGAAGAAAGGGATGTGGTGTGGAGTGAGAGAGAAGAGAGGAAGATGGTGTGGAGTGAGAGAAGAGAGGGAAGAGCGGGAGACAGTGTGGAGGGTGAGGGAAGAGAGGGAAAAGAGGAAGACCGTGTGGAGGGTGAGGGGCGGTCGGGTGGGGTGTCTGATCCGCTGCTCCAGCTGAACGACCCCGCCCGGCTGTGGAATTTCCAGAGGGGTGGAGCGAGCAGGCGTGTTTGTGTCTGTCCGTGCTCACTCTCACCCGCGCAGCTGTGTGTCATCGCCTCCCCTCCTCCAGCCCCACCCGGCCCGGCCCGGCCCCCTCCCTTCCATCTCCCCCCCACCCGCCCGCCCGCCCGCCCCCGCCCACACCCCCTCTCCCCCCCACCCGCCCGCCCGCCCGCCCCCGCCCACACCCCCTCTCCCCCCCACCCACCCACCCGCCCGCCCGCCCCACCCACACCCATTCCAGGAGAAATGCTGTAACAGAATAGCAGAGGAATCCAGAGGAACGGGTCGCAGTGCCTCCCGGGCCGTGATCACATGCCCAGCCGATCTCATCGCTGCGTTCACAGGCGTGCTGGTGCACTGGGGGCAGATCGCCCTCCGGCACATTGGCTTCCCTGCCAGGTGCAAATGCTGTATCAAGCAAGCTGGTTTTCACAAACTCTTTCTCCAGCATTTTCACTGGGAACCTACCTGGAAAAAAGAACTGTTAAACATCTGCTAAACAACACCCAGAAAAATATTTAACACATTTTTTCTTGAAACCTAATTTAGTTTGCGAACGACAAACTGTTTTATAGCTATTGATAATCAATTTGTAGGTATGGAAGGCAAGAAGTGAAAACAAGTAGTCTGTAGTCGTTTTTTAAATTTTATTCTCTTTTTTTAAATACATATTTTCTCAGTACAGCCATGGGAGAGAGCCGGGGAGTTTTGCAGTGGTTTAAAATGATCGTAGCTTTCTTGAATCATGGTTTCCGTGAGCGGCTGTGTGTGTATGTGGAGAGAGAGAGCGCTTCAGCTCCCTGTCACTGTCTAGTCTTCTCGCATCGCTCAGCCACTGAGCCACGCCCGGTCTACCGCAGTTCCCTGTGGCGACACGCCTCGCCCGGGGGCCCAGAGCGCCGAAACGCAGCGGCGCACACGGCCTCAGTGCGCCGTGATGGACGGGGCTGTGCTCTCGGAGAGACGGCGCTATTTGTCACGGGCAAACTGGCTGTAACCGCTCAGCGACCACAGACCTGAAGAACCAGCTGTGACTGGGGGAGTCACCAGGCACGGGTCAAACACATACGTGTAACACTTTTAACACTTTAAGCACTGGTAAAACAGAAATTTTAAATGTTCCTTGGGAAGAAAAAATACTGCTAACCAAAAGTACAGTCGTATGAAAGAAACTTTGTTCTGAATGTTGGTGAAATATATCTTTGTCCTTTTATAATAAAGGTAGGCTATTTCAAATAAGTATTTGACCCATGTCTAATATGTCTTATGACTAACAACTTCACAATGTGGCAAATGTTCAAAGCCCCTGTTAATATTACTGTTTGTTTGTTTGTTTGTTTGTTTTACAGCAAGGGATGAACAAGAGTACCTTTGTGAACGACATTACCACATTAGCCCACAAATCTGCCCAGGTCATTGAATAAAGTCATTTCTGAGATACTGTTGGAAAAAAGGTACATCCTTCAAATTGAGCAGATCCCTGCACCCTCTCTTACACGCTTGCAACAGGCCTTGGAAATAATGCGTTTTTGCACGTTTCTCTGGTTCTTTGAAAATACCTTTTTGTGGGTTGATTTTGTAGCAGCTTACCAAAGGTGAATTTACGTGTTATTCAGTGTATTAGAGAAATTAATAAAGACATACATTTCCATCATTGAAATGTTGACTACATTAGTCTCTTGTAAAAGGTGGAGACCTAAATTTAGACATCCCAGGGATCTGGAGACATTGTAATGCTGCATGTAAAATATTTTTCAACGTTTTTTGTTTCCTTTTTTGTGAATTCAATTAAAAAATGCTTTTTTTTTTTTCTTTAAATAACAAAAGCAGTTTTACAAATGTTAACAAATAAACAAAACTCGTTTTTTTATTAAAGTGTTGACAGGATATCTCTCACTGGCTAGTTAATTTGAAACTGCAGGAAGAGAATACCATATTTGTGTAGTATGGTAAAGCAGTGCTCTTAATAGTACCAATTTGTTTTGGCATACTTGGGTCCATTCTCCAGTGTTAGAAATTAATCTGAGGAATACTTTGGGTGTCTTAAATGAAATTGATGAGTCGTGTGGAGAAAGAGCTAGAAAGTTGATTGAATGAATCCATTGATGAAGATGTAAATATGTCAATTTGAAGATGCCGAAGAGGTATTTTTTATTTTGTGCTTTGGAAAGCTTATTTTACCATATGATGGTGTGTAAGTTGTGGGGTTCTCAGTATAAAACACTGTACTCGCACGGTGGTGTAAATGTGGAATGTGTGGATTTGTATCGCGTAAAAATATAAAGAAAACCATTACTTTCTTACTACGAAACTGAAATTTAATTCAAGAGATAGGGCACTATGCATAAGCTGTACTCTTGTGTACATTCTGAATGCTGTATTTGTGTTTTAAGGTTCACACTGTTGAATTTTCATATTGTGGTTTTTCAGTTTTCTCTGTACTTTCACTCAAATAGATTAAGCATGCATGGGCAAGAAGTACAAATGAATGCTTAGAGCTAAGTTAATTTCCTTGGGTATCAATTTGATGCTTTGTAAAAAGTCTGTTCATTGTGTTCATTAGATTTAGGATTGTTACAAACCCATGACTGTTAAGATAAGCTGAAGTTTTAAGTGCTTAACTAATTGATAACCATCTTGTAGCCAGTATGCATATCTTTGCGCTTTGAGCTAGATTGATGAGGTCTGAAATCTTCCCCCAGTCACAGAGAACTGCCACGTTCTTCAGGTCTAGTGTCCACCAAGATTTGGGCCAGTTTTATTTCAATTCAGTCAAACCAGCACATTAATTCAAACGTTACGATTCCATTGGAAAACACCATAAAATATTATAAAAACATTTTCGATCCATGAATTGAATTTCAGAATTTAAGTACAGCTGAGCCCAAGCGGATTTGATTTCAGGTAATCAGGAAATCTGAAGGACTACTGGGCTTGTTCGTTCCTCCTGAGGTGCGTTCAAATTCGGCGAACAGAGGCGAGCGTTCGCGGCGAACACGTTTTCTTTGAACGGTTAAATTTCAACGGCTTTTTAAGAACGTTCCAAATTGTTTGCATTAAACATAAACAGACATGGCGACGAGAGCGTTTGTAGGCTACTCGCAGCCACTTCTGTGAAATACCCATCTGCGAGCACATTTCCCTCGGTCCAGCGTCCATTTTTGTTCAGCGCAAACTACCTTTTTAGACCGCTCGCTTATGTTTGCAAACGTTTGCGGCGAACACAAAGCTAACGGAAAAAAGTTTGAAAGAGTTTGCAAAAGTTCGCCTTGTTCACTGAATTTGAATGCACTGATTTCTATGAAACGTAACACTGCTACCTTTGACATTTCTCTGCTGTGTTTGTGTGTGTGACTGTGTTAAGCGTCTTTTCATGCCACTTGACCTTTCATTAATGCTAATGTGTTTGATTGGACGACCTTCATCCGTTTGGAAAACTGAAAGAGTACGCAACTCTCATGGATTGCGGTGCTGCAACTCTGAGCTGTATAGAAGTGATTGTAATGAAACTCAGATATATATATAATTGTATATACTGTGTGCGCTTTGTGACTAGACAGAATAAACATGGATTCCTTTAAAAGTGTTTTTAATTATTAAAAATAGACCAGCAGTCCCATAACGGTGATGGATGGAAGCAAGTCTAGGAATATTGAACACTATGGAGTCAATGATTTTAGTTTAGCATAGGTACTCACTTCCTCAAATTTTATGATCTGGTTTGAGTCATTAAAGGGAATTTACAACTTTACTGTGCCAGTTTACAACGTTATTGCGTAATAGGACTGCACTGCTCCTGCTGCTAGCGCAAGCAGACTGCAGTCACCTTGCGGGCTGACTCGGGGTCTGTGAGGGTCTGGTTTTTTTTTTTATTATCTCATTATAGGAGTCTGACAGTCGGCTAATTACTTCACACTGCTACGACCACTTCCGACTCCAAATCCTTACCTTTCTTTCCTTTAAATGAGCAGAAATTTGATTTGGGTGTGGCAGTGCTAGATTATATCCTTGATACTTGAGATGCTTGCGATTCTTCCAGCTCTCCTGCCAGATTTCTGTGAGGAACCTTTCAGTAGAGAAAACCTCCTGTGGCAGGTTCTCACACACACAGCTGTCTTGCCGTCATTAATCATTTTTCATGCGGCTAATTACGAGATGGTGAAGTGGGCGTCGCCCTTTTTGTACTTTCAACGGAATTAATGTGCGGTAAAGTGGGAGAGTACTCCGGATTAGGGTAGGTAACCTGTTAATAAAGAAGCAACATAAAGAATTTTATAATTATATATATTAAGTAATGTCTGTTGCCATGCATTTGAGACTGTGGAACATCGTGCGTTTCTGAAATCCTGCACTGAGGGTGTATAAACGCAGATTTCTTTTTTAAAAAGGAAAAATGTGCAGTAAGGTCGAGACAATGAGCAGTCGTCATCAGAGGGGCTGATGGGAAGTGGAGTCCAAATCTTGCTCAAATGTAGGCCACTGCTTGCAGTGCAGGATGGCATTTTGTACCACTACAAAGCAGTGGAGTCTGTCGTTTTGCCAGATGAACTCACCCCAGGTAACAACACCCTTCTCGTGTTTAAAGGCTGTGTTTCCACCAGTTCCACTCTTGTTTTCTGGAATGTTTCAGTCAACGATGACCTGCATCAAACAAACGGAGAGTACACATGACACCGTATGCGGGTTTTTTAGGCGGCGACTTCATGCTGGCAAGTCATATCGGGATACACCATTACATGGCAAGACGTGTTTCCTTTCCTCGGGGCTTTTTTCTGGCTCCTCGTTCCTGTGCGTTCACGTAGGTGGCAAGTGAAAGCATGCCTGTCGTTTCTCTCTGTGTCTTGAATCTACAGCTAGAATTAGTCGTGACGCACGTGCCTCATCTTCATATTCTGTTTGTCGATCAACCAAGCAAAATCGAAACGTATCGCAATTTAGCCTCGCTCCAAACTCAGTTTGCTCTCCTGTAGTACTGCATGGCCTGTGCGATCAGAACATACACGAGGTTGCGCGGAAGCTCATTGGAGCAGAGCCTGCACTTCGACTGCAAGTCTCCTTTTGCGGGTGACGCACTGCTGCCCTGAGAGGCATTGTTTGCCATTCAAAACTAGGGAGTAAATTGTAACTAAAAAAAGGCTGTTAAAATGAACAAAATCTGAGTTGCCCAAGATATGTCTGCAGGACAGCTGCTAAACAAACACGTTCATAACTAATAACAAGCAAAATGATCTGGTTTAAAAACATATTTTGTCTGCATTAATTGCTGAAGAATATTTTCATGTAATTTCCTTCAATCTACAGTGTAACCGTTGTAATTTACTGAGCTGCAATCGGTAAACGTTATTTTGAATGAACACTATATGACCAAAAGTATCTGGACACCCCTTAGTCTTGGGCTGTTTTTCCTGGCTGGGCCCCTCAGTTCCAGTGAAGGCAAATATTAATGCTGCAGCATGCAATCACATTCTGGACGATTCTGTGCTTCCCCAACAGTTTGGGGAAGGCCCGTTCCTGTTTCAGCATGACAATGCCCCCCTGGCACACAACAAGGTCCATATAGAAATGATTTTGTTGAGAACGGTGTGGAAGAACTTTACTGGCTTGCACAGAGCCCTGGCCTCCACCTCATTCAACACCTTTGGGATCCGTTGGAATGATGACTGTGAGCCAGGCCTAATTGTAGTCCTAAAACGCGGAAGCAGGTTTGTATTTTTGAGCTATGGATTCCCTCTGCAGATTTCCGATGCTTTTTTCCCATAGGGATTTCATTTTCTGCAGAAAATAAGGTCTGTGGCAGAAATCAATCCCTATGTGAAAAAAGCATTGGAAATCTGCCGAGGGAACCCATGGCGGAAGAAACTTCCAGGTTGGCCTACAAAAAGACGTCATCACTGTAACACCCTATCGAGTCAAAACTGTACAAGACATTACGTACTTAAATTGTTCAGATAAAAAAAGGCATAGAATTGATGCCCAAGCAAGCAAAGAACTTGTGTTTTTTGGCATATGGATTTAATAAGTTTCTTTAGTTTAAACTTTTGTACACCATAAGACTCAAATCCAAAAGAATCCTTGGAGAACACATCAATGTTTTTTTTTTTTTTTTGGTCATATTCCAATATGGTGTATACTTTTGAGTTTCTCTTTGTTAATATGCTAATATATGAATATGTAATACAGTATGTTGCACAATATCATAAAATGTCTATCATACAATAATTGATTGAATTTAACTGCTAATCTGCATAGCACAAGACCGGCTGTTGTTGGCAGTGAGAGAGCATAGTTTCATGAGCCAAGCGGGGGAGTTTACGTTGTCTCGGTTAAACAATTTCCTGTCGACGATCTTAGTTTACCAAACATGATACTTTCTTCCTTTTAGCCTTCTTCCTTTTAGCCTTTGAGCAATGTGTGTTAGGAGGGTGCGTATCATATGAGGGAACACAAGCAGGAAAGGAAAGAATAGAAAATAAAAAAGAAATCCTCCTAGGGCTCATGGTGTGAAGGTTTGTGGTTCTGGCATCCACCTTCTTTAGCCCAGTCAGATGAAAAATCACATCAGAATGTTGATGTGACATTTTTAGAAACAGCACTGAAATAGCAATGATATGGAGATGTTAGAATTCCATGCTGTTTGTCAGTCAGATCCAGGCTTAGAGAAGACATTAGAGTTTGTTTCCGCAGCAAGATGTCTGTATTGGTGGGGTTTGTCCAGAGTGCTTGCCTCTCATACAGCCATTACAATACCTTGATTACTTTGAACTAATAATGAAAAAAGAGTGAAAATAAAATCAATGTCATGTTTTATATGTCGTTTTGAGCTTTAATTCTTGATTTATCTATGGATACAGGGTGTGTCAGAATGGTCTCAAATAAACCCCAGAAAGAAAACTTAAAGTCTATTCACAAGGACCTACTTTAAGGGAAAAATGACAAATAGAAAATATCAATACAGAGTATTGAAAGACTAATATTGTAGACATTTTGTGAAGCTATGGCAGCAACATATCAGCAGTGCACACATGGGCGTGAATATTGAAGGAAAGCCGGATCATGGTAAGAAAGAGCCTGTAAGGTCGTTGGCAGCAGAGATCAGGACTCATTGACTGAAGGGCTCTCGTCTTCATCTTCCAGAGATCTTCACTTCCTCAGTCTCTTCGTTCTCTTTGAGCTGCACAGAACGTACACAATAAAAATTCAATTTACAGCGCTTTAACAATTAAAAATATCAACGATAAAAACAAAGACACGCAGCATCGAAGCAATTCACATTGCACAGTCTGTACATTAAGAAATTAAAATAAAATGGATTTCATGTGAATAAGATATTTTGTTCAGCCCTGTTGTGGGACATAAAGAGCTTCCCGTTTAAAAAATGTCACCGAACTGCCAGTTACACGTTGGGCTTCCCTTATGACTGTACTCACACCACCTGCTGCCACCCGACCCTTCCACACCGCTCATCTCCCAGCTTCACACGGTGAAGGATTTGGCTTGAAAAGCGGGGAAGCTGGTATGATTGACAGGCGTGTCCCACCGATCTCTCTCTGTCACTTTAAATTGTTTCTTCCCATGAGCCATGCCAGTGAATTCACAGGGATCAATGGACATGGCATCAGCAGGGAACCCCAATGTGAGGTCATGCACTGCAGATTTTACCTTAGGGAGTGTCTCCATGGAGATCGAGCTGCTTGGTGGATTTTAACCCTTATCAGAGTTTTGGTTACTGAAAATCCCAGTCTAATTTACCTTGCTGGTTTTTCTAAACTGAAATATAATACCAGCAGAATACAAGACTCAAAAATACCTCCAGATTTGGTTCAGATTGGATTTGGAATCCCAATGAAGGCCCAATGGCAGGACAGGACGGTGAGACCAGAAGGCCCAATGGCAGGACAGGACGGTGAGACCAGAAGGCCCAATGGCAGGACAGGATGGTGAGACCAGAAGGCCCAATGGCAGGACAGGATGGTGAGACCAGAAGGCCCAATGCCAGGACAGGATGGTGAGACCAGAAGGCCCAATGGCAGGACAGGGTGGTGAGACCAGAAGGCCCAATGGTAGGACAGGATGGTGAGACCAGAAGGCCCAATGGTAGGACAGGATGGTGAGACCAGAAGGCCCAATGGTAGGACAGGACGGTGAGACCAGAAGGCCCAATGGCAGGACAGGATGGTGAGACCAGAAGGCCCAATGCCAGGACAGGATGGTGAGACCAGAAGGCCCAATGGTAGGACAGGATGGTGAGACCAGAAGGCCCAATGGTAGGACAGGACGGTGAGACCAGAAGGCCCAATGGCAGGACAGGATGGTGAGACCAGAAGGCCCAATGCCAGGACAGGGTGGTGAGACCAGAAGTCCCAATGGTAGGACAGGATGGTGAGACCAGAAGGCCCAATGGTAGGACAGGATGGTGAGACCAGAAGGCCCAATGGTAGGACAGGACGGTGAGACCAGAAGGCCCAATGGCAGGACAGGATGGTGAGACCAGAAGGCCCAATGCCAGGACAGGATGGTGAGACCAGAAGGCCCAATGGTAGGACAGGATGGTGAGAGCAGAAGGCCCAATGCCAGGACAGGATGGTGAGACCAGCGTGTTGTGAGCAGTAACCTCGTGGGCAGATCACCAGAGATCACCAGAGCTCTCCCCAGCAGCTGTGTTCGATTCTCATTGTATCCCCAGGGCCTGAGTGACAGGGTCCCTTCTGAGACCTCTTTATCTAACTCGCCCTTTGTTTCGTCAGTTCATTCACACACGGCCCCCACTGAAGGTCAGCTCACAGCTATGGCAGACCGGCTTCTAATGATATGGACTGGGAGACGGGGAATGTTACGGATTTTTGGCAAAGCAGAAGTTAAACTGTCACTCTGAGCGTATTATCTCAAGCTCATGCAGGTTTAGCACTCCAAGGTACGTAGACCAGATGGAATATATTTCAATTAAAGCATGTGTATAAAAAAACATAGAATAAATCCCTTCTTAAAGGTTATCCTACATACAATAGTTTCTTTAAAGACATAATCTCCCTACATTACACCATCTCTCTGTGAATACAGAAATTTGGCACTTGTACATTTGGCTGTTGTAATGAGACTAGTTTATTGGGCTGGGATTCACCGATACATCAGCAATATTATTGTGCACTTAAAATCCTGGCAAGGCAACTATTTTAGTGCAAGTCCAATCACGGATTTTGATGGGGACACACTGTTTGGCTTGTGTGAAATATGAGAGAGAGAGAGAGAGCGAGAGATGAGAGAAGGTGAGAGAGCGAGAGATGAGAGAAGGTGAGAGAGAGAAAAGATGACGCTCACGTTGTCTGGTGGTCGCTCACACGGTTCCTCAGGACGTTAACCTGTGGGAAAAGAGCAACGAAACAATGAATCCAGTGATGCGTCGGGAACGATGAAGAGATTCTGGCAAGACTGGCAGAGGAGGGCTGAACTTTACGCCTCCTTCCTCTGATTGCCGAAACCTCTCAGCAAGGGTGGGGTAGCTCTGCTGCTCATGGACTTTGTAACGCTCTCGTGAACGTGCTAGTGCAGGAACACATGCATTATCCAGGTACACAAGCCAGGGGTTCCCAGTCCTGTTCGTGCCTGGCCTAGTCCAGCCAGTTTCTTTCCCATCAGGCCACATAACACTTCATTCAATCATTTGCTGTCTTAAATTGCAGCCACTCCCTTCCTTTCTGAGAGTGTCAGTTAAAGATTGGAGGAAAACCAATAAGATGACAGATCCCCTTGGACTGTGAGTACTGAGTTCTCTGTTCGGCTAAGCCAAAACTATTAGGCACTTTGTCGCTCAGTTGACTGCGGCAGTTCACAGTCTGCACACACTGTCCCAGTTAGGTGGGGCTAGCAGGCCACCCAAGACGACTGAAACCAACTGCTTTTGTGCCAGATTTTTAGACTGCCGTCATATATTGTAAAGCACATAGGATTATGCTTCTGATGAGGAACTAGAAACACAAGCAAAGACAGTAATTTGAAAACCAATACTGTGTACTTTACTAACAGCTGTGACATTGGCATGTATTTACAGCATTGTAATTAGTCGATTATTTATTTTTAAATGTGGTGTTAGATTACTCCTCCTATTTAGGAGACTGAAACAGGGATCTGAAGCATATTTCCTGTTGGGATATTTCATAAACAGAATACTACGATCATCTTCTTTAAAATAGTTAATTTCTTTGAGAATGGTGTCATGACGGCAGGCTTTAAAATTGTGTGCTCCAGTTTCAGTCTTTTTCTATTATTGGTTTGTAATTCAACTCTTGAATAGTTTTCTTTTCTTGAATAACTTTAGTTTGACTGCGAACAAACTGTCCAAGTGCTCAAAGGTCACTACTAATTGAATACTATTTTTCACTGGGTGTGCAAAAATAAACCTTAACCAGAATTTAGACATATTACATGTCTGCAGTAATGGTCATCACAATGCAAAGCAGCTACCCCTAATCTATGAGAACATACGGCTTGCCATCAATTATATTATTTCTAAAACCATGTCATTAAAATATATTTTTAAGTAAGTTCTAGCTACTAGGTGCTTGGTGTACTAATACATTTCGTCAGTGGTCTGATTGGAGTCGCAAGTATAGTCAAATGAAATCAAATGTGATGAATGTTAAGCATATGCATTTTCATAAACACCCTGTTGTTGTGTTGATAGCTCATTTCCTTTGGCATCTGCACATGTTTTACGATGTGACATTTTTTTCATTTCACACAAAGCTGTGCTGTGGGTTGGCGCTGCTACATTTAACCCTTCAATCTCATAAAATCTCTCATTATTTTATTTATCAGCTGTGTGTACACACATTCCACCCTACTTGTATGCAAAGTAATATTTACCAGGGCTACTGGGTGGCGCATCCTGTTAAGACATTGCTTGGGTACATGAACGGGCCCCCGATTTGATTTTGAATCCAGAGCATGCCAGTGCTGTGTCAACTGTGGCTGTCATCTCCACCGGGCAACTGACAGTTGGCTCTAGTGTCGCCCAGGGATGGTAAGGTCTCCATCCGCTAAGACAATAGCATCTTGTTTCGCAACCCTGCTGGCGGATCAGATGCCTGCACCTCCACCTGCTTTGCACAGTGTTTTCTGGGGACCTTCGTATGCTTCTGAGGACAGCACGAGCTTGTCTGCACTCTCCCGAATGAGGAGGAGAGGTTGCAGCAATGGAGCAACTGAATTTAAGATTAAATGTAATCTTCTATTGTTCCATACGTGTTTGTACCATGATGGACATAATTTAGCAAACAGAGTTTCAGTTGGTTTGAAATACAGTTTCTTTGGCTGAAAGATAAAATGGTGTTTGTTTGTTTTTTGCGCAAATTTTTTCAACATGTGAGAAACTTTGTACATATGAATTTTCAGTTATGGGTCTGGAGTCTTAAGTAATGTATTATTTTTATATTTATTCTTCCATTATTCTAGAGACTTCCTTGTTTGTGCTGAATATATCAAATTATCAGTGTTGTTTTATACTAAACAAAGTAGGCTACATTCATACGTGGACAATGGCAGGGCAACTTTAGATCACGCAAACTTATACTAAAACTCTGCATCGCAACCTTGTGCTTAAGAAGTATGGGGTGATTGATATGGTTTGCGTGCAATGTAATTCCTGCTTAAGAACCAGACCTGGGTCAAGCACATAGTTTAAATGCTTTACATGCTGGGATATTGAAAACATACTGCAGATACCTCAGACTTTTAAATACAAACTGATCCTAACCAAAACATACAATCAAATGATAGAGGAATTTTGTTCTGAATGCTGGGGATTATAGATGTTTAAGTTGACAGCAATTTGCAGTAATTCTACTGCGGTTACGTATTTAAAATAATTAATCCCCCAGGATATATACGACTCCGTTACTATATGCACAGTTTTCCTACACTTACAGAAGTAGATTCATGCCCATGTTGGTGAAGGAAGCCCCTATGGTGTCTGTCACACCCAGAGATGTGAAGCAAAGACAAAGAACAGCAGGATTGCGATCTTACTACAACCCCCATTCACTTTTAACGGCCACTTCAATATAAGGTTTTAATCAAAACTTATTTATTTATATTTACACAAAGCATAATCAATAATAGTTTATATAATAATATATAATGTATACGTTTTCATCGTCCCCTATCTCCCTATGCGAGAATTGGATTGCAGCGCATGCGTTCTGCACAATATTGTGTTGCGGCAGTAATGAAAGTTTTAATTAATTGTCAGTTTTGCTGACGATGGGAAGCGTATGTGTGGAATCTATTAAAGGGTTTAAAAAGTAAAACTGAAAAAAAAGAGTGACCCGCTTTACACGGCCAATTTTGGCTTTTAAAAAAATAACTGACTTATTTTGTGTGATTTTTACAACATATTTCTATAGTTGAGGGCATTCATAACATATTAAGACCTACTAGTCTTAACAGAAGGGTTCCCTTTTATCTTTTCTACAGTCCATGGGCTCTTGTCATTCTGTAGTTTTTTTGGGATTATCTTCCCTTACAGTGTCGTGTGTTGTGCTGGAGCGCATTCTTACTTCATATTTCTGCCGTTGGAACTTGTATTGCAGCTCAAATTTCTCTGCCTCCAGCTGGTGCAGCCACTTCCACAGCTCGCTGGCCTTTTCTCTGTAATGGCAACATGATTGGTGGGTGCGGTTGTTATAGAAACACCATGCATATATGTATATCCATATTGATGGTTCTGTTTTTTGAAAGTGACTGTTATGTAAGTGCTATAGCTTTGTGTGTTATACTATAGTTGCACTGAATCGAGTCAGAAAACTTCCCATAAGCAGTTATGCCTTGGAAACATCTTGTTGCTTAGTCCCTCAAAGCCCATTGTTTCGGAATGTCACTTTATCCGTGAAGGGGCTATGCTTAGGAACTGTGCCTTCTCTGGTTCTGTGGTGTTTTCCTGTGTGAGGAAGCTAGCCCAGCCCTACTTTAGCTTGTCCTGGCTCAGGTCATCGATGTCCAGAGGTTTCCGGCGATCGCCGAGGATCTTTTTCTTCTTCTCGCGCTCTGTCTGCTTCTTTCCGCTCCGCCTCTCCGTCTGCAAGGTTCAATCACCCTCAGTAAGCAAACACAATAAAGTAAATTAGGCTTTGTCTCACCTTGATGTTTGTAGCTAGAAAACAAGCTGGCTGTTTAGCCTTTTAGTTGGACTATTAGCTAATAGCATTAACTAACTACATTTCCAGTGGGGATTTATTCCTTAATGTTGTTCAAGTATTTAGTACTCTGTTGAAGATCTTTTACTCTAAAGCATCTAATTTGCATAATGAAATTTGCTGCATATCAATTTAGCTTGTAAACTGTTACCTTTGGGTAATTTTGGTATTCAGTGTAATTCTTTATTGTGTAGTTGTGCTGTAGGTCTCTCCGAAATTATATGGGCTTTTCTTTTAAAAAAAAATATTTTCTTGCTATTGGCCTCTGGAATTCCATTGTCCCGGACAGTCGGCTTTTCCTTTCTATGGACTCCCGTGAGGGCCACATTTCCTACCATCTGCATGTAACCTCCAAAATGGAGGCTGGTGAGGGTCTTCTTCTTCTTTGCGTCATCATCAGCTTTCTTCTTTGCCTCTTCCTCCTCCTTCCTCGCTTTCTCCTCCTGAAAATCAGAATCGTCATTTTGCATTTCTCATAATTTTACATATTTCACTGTTGACATTTAAGGCCAAAGTCTATCAAATTACCATTGATATGTTTGTATGTTTGACAGTAATGTTAACTTAGAACAGTCAGGTGGTCTCATGTGGAGACATTTTAACAAGCACAAATCCGCAATAGCTGCGACTGCACACGCGCATGCATCCATGTGTGCATGTATCCACGCACGCACCCTCACACAAACACGTGACCTCTTCTTTGGCTCATGACCAACCTTTCCACAAAATCTTGTGCAAATCTGTGAATCCATTCGGGAGTTATGCGCCTTTTTGTGATAGCCCACGCCCATCGCCCCGCCCCCTCTTGGTCAATCGGCCTTGAAAGTTACTCAGCTCTACCTTCGGTCATGACCAACCTCCATGCCAAATTTTAGCCTCCTGGGGCGAAAACAATGGCCGCTACGGGGTGGGACACTTTTTGTGGACCGATCGACCGACCGACAGACAGAGCTATAGAGCTGCGGTTGCAGCTAAAAAGGGCAATTTCCTTATGTATCCCTAAATGAGTTTAGCTCTTTAATGCCTGAACCAAGAACTTTAGACTTATTAACTTTTCTTGTATAACTTGTATATTTCATGATAATCCTGGGGAATGTGTGTTCACTGTGCAGACTGGTACGTTGAATTCTGCGAAAGGGCTGGTACATTTAGAATCTTTAAATGATTTACTTTATCTTTATCATTTCCTTGAGGTTGTATCTCATGTGTTTTTATGTGATTGTCTTTCTGAACTGCTTGTAACCAATGAAGGATCTAGCCCCCTACCTGGCTGTCTTAATTCCACTCAAGGCCAGTGAAAGATCTCACTGTTTAATTGGCTAATTCCACTAAAGGCCAGTAAAGGATCTAGCTCTCTACCTGGCTGTCTTAATTCTGCCCAAGGCCAGTGAATGATCTAACTGTTTACCTGGCTGGCTAATTCCACTCAAGGCCAGTGAAAGATCTAGTTCTTTACCTGGGTATCTAATTTCGCTCCAGGCCAGTGAAGGATATTGCTGTCTTCCTGGCTGTCTAATTTCGCTCCAGGCCAATGGAGGATCTCACTGTCTACGTTTGTTCTGTCATGAATTTGTTTAGCCACTCGGGGGGGGGGGGGGGGGGGGGGGGGGGGGTTAGGGGGCGGGTGTGGTTCAGGTGATCATGTGATGTCGTTCCAGGATAATGTGATGGACATGGGAAGACTTGCCTCCACCCGTTTCTGGCGTTCCTTCTCTCTGTCGCTGCGGATCCTATGCTGCTCTGCACGTTCAGATCGACGTTTTTCCTGAAACAAATGGACAGAATTCTCAGTTTTCTAGAAGCGTTCACGTATTCACGATGTGAATATTCACGTGCTTCAGCTTTTCCTTTCTTGGTTCCTGAGGGGATTTTCCTGTGTTGCTTTCATTTTTAATATGTTGTGTGTCTGCTGTTCAGTGGAGTAACTGCACTTACATTTAGCTTTTGTGATGGATCTGATGGCTGTAGATGTCACGATGGTTTTCTTTAAATCTAGTGAAAAGCTATAAAGTCTATCTTATGGTCTGCCTAAGAAACCTTTTAAAATTCCTTTATAAAATTCCTGCCATAAAATTTTGGTTCACACGTGGACTATCATTATCAAATTTAAAGTGACATTAGCTCAGCAGGGAACCTTTACCCAATGACAATTATAGGTCATTAACTTCCAATTGTACGCATTTACCAAGGCATTATAGGGAAAGAATGTGTAGTGTAAGTGACTTTTCAGCAGAGTGTAGTTGTTAAGGGGCTAGGATTGTAACAGGATGAAGCACTGCTGTCATATCCTTGAGAAAATTTATTGCTTCAATAAATAGTATGCCGTGCGAGTGGATGGTGTGTAGGCTTTGGGGCTGGCTGTGGTTCTGCTGAGCAAACACATTGTGTGAAATATCTTTCTCAGTCGGAATTTCAATTTGCAACTTTTGGGTTGCGCCATGCACATGGCATTGCAGCACTGCAGGTCTGTGCCCGGCTGACACCCTGATGCGAGATCAGTGGGTTTCTTAGCAACAACGTGCTTTATTAACAAACCAATTGTATGTTGCTTCTGAAGAATTATGAATTTGTGTTGGTGGAGCCTAAACTTGCTGTAACCAATCAGACTGTAGAACACCAATCTCGCAAAATGCTATTGTCTTGAGATGGAGCATCTAGGGTCAAAACAACCCTTCTGGTTGTTCAGCATCTTGAGCACTTCATCGCTGTACTGAAAACACAGATTTGTGCTCTATACTGAATGGAGCATTGGCCTTGAGCAGCAGCACTGGGATGTGACGGTGACGCTATGGTGGGGTGAAGGAGGGAGGAGTCACTCACAATCCGGTCCGTCAGGTTGATCAGTTCCTCTTCCTCCTTCTTGCGGTTCTCGAAGTGGGCCTCGATCAGGGTCTGCAGCTCGTTCAGGTCCTTCTCCATGCGCTTTCGGTGGATGTCCTGCAGAGGGGAGGGGTAGTCCTGGGTATCTGTGGCGCGCCCTGGTGCTCAAACCGAACTCTACCGTGTGGTGCTACTGCCTGAATTAGTCATTTAAGGCAGGGCTGTGTGAGCCTGTTCCTGGAGGGAACTGCTGGCTTTTGCCGTTGCTCAGAACTTAACAGACCGTTCTGGGAGTTAGTGGTGTCTAAAGAGTAGAGTTTCTGCTCTGTACTGTAGAGGACCTTCTGGGCGTTGGTGGTGCCTAAAGAGTAGAGTTTCTGCTCTATACTGTAGAGGACCTTCTGGGCGTTGGTGGTGTCTAAAGAGTAGAGTTTCTGCTCTATACTGTAGAGGACTTTGAGATTCCAACATGAAAGGAGTCACATAAACGCAGCTACAAACCCTCAGTGTTTCTGCTAGACATGTGCTTGGATCCACTTACGTCAAAATCAACTTTCTCCCCATCGGGGATCTTCGGCGGTACCAGGTTGGGCATCATGAACGGTCTGTGTGGAACACAGCAGCCATTAATGGGCAAATCATTTGAAGCAATGGTGCAGTTTTGTTGCGCAAATATGTGAAACGCAGCACAGGTAAAACTTTGTTAATCCCAAGTGCACTGTAGGCACAAATTTGCTCGCATACTTACTTTGGCTTAGGCTTTGCCTCCTCTGTTCCAGGGAAAAGACAGAGAGAAAATTAAACCCATTAACACATACCCGGGAGAAATGCTGACAAAGCCTTTCAATTGCATGTCGCGGCACGGGTGTGATTAATGCGAAGTTTCGACTTGCGTCTCAGAACGTTCAGTTTGGCCGCGTTCAAGTGGTGGCTTGTGTACAGGCGTTGCTGCCTTTTAAATTGTTTATTTATTTTATTTTTTTATGGGGGATTAGTTGGGAATCTGGGCACAAAGGGAGTGACTTTATTGTGATGAGTGTAATGGGACTCGTCTGCAGATGTTGGCAGGTCAGGCTACTCCACTTCCACTTGCGATGTTTACGGTGTGATAAAGCCTGTTGGCTTTTACGGCCTCCCTGTAGGAACGTGCGCATCGCACTGCTCCGGGCGAGGCAGACGGCGGGAGGGGCTGTCGGTACCTTCGCCTTCTTCCAGCTCCTCCGCGGCATCTGCAGACGTGGAGACAGATCCGGGGGGGGGGGGGGGGGGGGATGTTAATGACGCACAGCCGTGCCACGGGCGGCGGCGTACCCCGAGCCCGAGGTTCGAGGAAGAGGAACCAGAATAGAATGGCGATAAGCTGAGAGAGAGAGAGGGGGAGAGGGCCAGAGGGAAAGTGTGCCTGACGAAAGACAGACTCTCCCTCCCGGTCACGTTTACCGAAGAAGGGCTGGCATCTGAGGAATCTCTCCTCCCTTCCTCCTCCTCGTGGGAGAGCTTTCTGCCCGTCGAACTTTCCACCCAATGTTCTGCAGTACACTCTCAGTCCCCCCCCCCCCCCACTTCCCCAACCGCCCTCCCCCGATCCCTCCAAACGTGTCCACACACCTCCGCCTGTCAGAGATAATACGTTTGCCGCCGGCACGCAAGCGTCTCACTTGCACTAGGAGGGGTCACTACTGTTTATCTGAATTTCTTTTTGACCCCAGCGTCGGGCGGTCGGTGACCTTTCAGACGCTCGGGGCGAGAATCAAGCGAAAAATAAATTAACGGTCTGTTTACCTTTCCTTGCCGAGAGGAAGACAGACCTGCTTGCATTTGTGTTCTGAAGAAAAGGGTGTACAGTTTTTTTTTTGTTTTTTTTGGTTGACATATCTGTGTGACAACCGCAGAATGTCAACAATTGTGAAGTGCTCACGCTTAATTTCCAAAGCTTGAAGCGTGAAGAAATTCTCAGCGTCTAGCCTCAGTTATTGTTTCATTCTTGTGTGGAGGTGTTTTCTGATGGAGTGGTGACAAATTACATAACACCTCACCTGGCTCCTGCATGGTCTCCTTTTCCTCCTCTTCACCTGCAAGGGCCTCTTCCTCCTCTTCCTCATCATGAAGCTCTGTCAATCACATGTTGATTTAGTGATATCATTTGGTTCCAATAAGCCCCATGTCTGAGCTCACAAAATTGGGACACACAACAAGTTGTAATACTGCTAGGCTCCATTTAACATGGATGTAAAAATACTTTTTTTGAAGAATGCACAATGTAAAGTGGTGAATTAAAAATGTGACATCAATTTGACTTGTCAGTGCCTAATTGTTTTGGTTTTATTATTTTATTAATATGCAATGACAGTAAATTTGTGGTTCTGAATTAAAAATACGGAGAATACCAGTCACAGGGAGTCAACATCTTAGCTCACTGTCCAAATATTTTCCCGTGACTTTGCTTTGGGGTGCATCTTCAGTTCACTTTTGGCCCCAAATAATTGAGACAGTTTATCATTTCTGGGTTTCTGTGAAGCATTCCTTCACAACGACCTTGCAGCGAGTTAATGAGTTACTGAGTTGTTTGGCTTTAAGACACCCTGTGTTGTGCCTGTTGCCTGGAATGAACATGCTCTCCATTTCCGATCCAATTAATCCCACTCAGAAGATTGAAAACCGTATTTAGACTTAAGATGGCGTTAAGGTTTCAGGGATAATTGTGTTGTGCTTCACTGACATTAGCCAGTATTAATATCTGAGTGATTCAGAAGTGTTTTCTTTCCACGACGAGTTTGGTATCTGTTGAATGGTATGTATCTGTGAGGAGGGTGTGGCCTTGGTGGCTGACTCATTCCTCTGAAAGATAACAGCCCTCGACTGTCAACAGATGCAACTCTGCCAGCGCTCTACACCGTAATCGAGAGTGACAGTACAATGTAACAGGCGCTGGCATCCACTTTAGACAAGAGTCAGATTGTAGATCGGTCCGGATCAAATTGACTGCATTATGGCTAACAGTGCAGGGAACAGCGAAGTGACAGTATGTGCATTGTTGTATTCATGATTGTCCCTGGGTGTGTCTCATGCCTGACTACTTTTCCCAGAATTGAGGTAGTACTCTTTTTAAACCACATTTGTTCACGTTTTGTGCAAGAAATGATGACTGATTACTCATTTTATATAATAGCTATCTACAACTACAATTTCTGCTGCCGCTACTACTACAACTACTAATGCAAATACTGTATATAGACCATATATATTTTTATTTGGTATTGTTGTCATTAATTACCCTTTTAAAAATAAAACAATTTTTTAACTTTTTCTTGCTTTTAATACCAAAGTTTTAAAGGAGAGCACAACTTGAAAATATAAAATATTGGTTAGTGAAAAAAGAAAAGTCTAGCAGCAAAGCGTGATGCGTAGGTGATGCGGACGTGCAAAAGCAAGCAGTACTACCTTCCTCCGCCTCCACCTCCTCCTCCTCCTCCTCCTCCTCCTCTACCTCCGCCACCACTTCTGCACAAAGCAAAAGTGTGGTTAGGAGGCCTGCTGTTTACCAGCCAGGATTACAAACACAAACACACAGAGCACAGACTAGCCAGAGCCAGGCACAGACTAAACAAAGCCGGGCACAGACTAGCCAGAGCCAGGCACAGACTAAACAAAGCCAGGCACAGACTAAACAAAGCCAGGCACAGACTAACCAGAGCCAGGCACAGACTAAACAAAGCCAGGCACAGACTAACCAGAGCCAGGCACAGACTAAACAAAGCCGGGCACAGACTAACCAGAGCCAGGCACAGACTAAACAAAGCCGGGCACAGACTAACCAGAGCCAGGCACAGACTAAACAAAGCCGGGCACAGACTAGCCAGAGCCAGGCACAAAAAGCAGAACCCTATATTGAACTTGCTGCATCGAGTAAATCACTGTAACTTCACGTTGTTTAGCGAAAGTCACAAATTCACGCTTGCGGCCGTTCGTGCCAGAAGCAGGTCGTCTGTTTGAACTGAAGCCAACAAATTGATGTTGCAGAAAGCAGATTAACACATTCAGTTAGATTGACGATGAAGGTATGATTAAATAAATATTGAAACTGTAATACATTGTTTTTGAACTTTGTTCCTCATATTCGATTGTCTTCCATTTCCTCCTGATTAGTCTCAGATCCTCCAGAGATGTCTGTATCTGACTTTTAATGAGCTGCCATTTTATTTATTTTATTTATGTTAAATGTTGTAATTTTGTAGTCTGTTGCTGCTTCCTAGGTCAGGTCTCTCTTGGTTAAATAAAGGTTAAATAAAGTAAAAAATATTTGGACACTGCTCCTGCCATTGTCTGGGCTATCCAGCACGGCCCCATATACTGTACACCTACATGGTAGCTAAGATGGAAAAGGTGGAAGCAGGAATGAGACTGACCTATTGACCACCACCATCAGTTTCTGATTCTGACAGGGGGGTGGATGTACACTTGAGGGGTTAAAGTTATGACAGTTCCTAAATTCCTTCTGATTTCAAAACGTCATCTGGAGAAGATTCTCAGTCAATCATGATTTATTACTGGTTTGTTTTTGTAAGAACAAAATTGAAGTCCTTCGAAAAACAGTGAAAACAGTGCACACACATTCCTTCTGTTGTGCAATTGGAATTTAACATGCTGACAGTGGTCAACAACAGGTGTGTAGAAAACCAGTGCTAGTTCCCTGTGAGAGGATTGTGGGTTGGGGGGAGGGGGGAGGGAGGATAACAGCTGGATAAGTCCAGCTGAGTCAAGTGTCCTTATTACAGACCGAGCTGTGTGTTCTGCCACCCCAAACAGCAGCTGCCCTTATTACAGACCGAGCTGTGTGTTCTGCCACCCCAAACAGCAGCTGTCCCTATTACAGACCGAGCTGTGTGTTCTGCCTCCCCAAACAGCAGCTGCCCTTATTACAGACCGAGCTGTGTATTCTGCCACCCCAAACAGCAGCTGTCCCTATTACAGACCGAGCTGTGTGTTCTGCCTCCCCAAACAGCAGCTGTCCCTATTACAGACCGAGCTGTGTGTTCTGCCTCCGCAAACAGCAGCTGTCCCTATTACAGACCGAGCTGTGAGTTCTGCCTCCCCAAACAGCACCAGCCCTTATTACAGACCGAGCTGTGTGTTCTGCCACCCCAAACAGCAGCTGTCCCTATTACAGACCGAGCTGTGTGTTCTGCCTCCCCAAACAGCAGCTGCCCCTATTACAGACCGAGCTGTGTGTTCTGCCTCCCCAAACAGCAGCTGCCCCTATTACAGACCGAGCTGTGTGTTCTTCCTCCCCAAACAGCAGCTGCCCCTATTACAGACCGAGCTGTGTGTTCTGCCTCCCCAAACAGCAGCTGCCCTTATTACAGACCAAGCTGTGTGTTCTGCGTCCCCAAACAGCATCTGCCCCTATTACAGACCGAGCTGTGTGTTCTGCCTCCCCAAACAGCAGCTGCCCCTATTACAGACCGAGCTGTGTGTTCTGCCTCCCCAAACAGCAGCTGCCCTTATTACAGACCAAGCTGTGTGTTCTGCGTCCCCAAACAGCATCTGCCCCTATTACAGACCGAGCTGTGTGTTCTGCCTCCCCAAACAGCATCTGCCCCTATTACAGACCGAGCTGTGTGTTCTGCCTCCCCAAACAGCAGCTGCCCTTATTACAGACCGAGCTGTGTGTTCTGCCTCCCCAAACAGCAGCTGCCCCTATATACAGACCGAGCTGTGTGTTCTGCCTCCCCAAACAGCAGCTGCCCCTATATACAGACCGAGCTGTGTGTTCTGCCTCCCCAAACAGCAGCTGCCCCTATTACAGACCGAGCTGTGTGTTCTGCCTCCCCAAACAGCAGCTGTCCCTATTACAGACCGAGCTGTGTGCTCTGCCTCCCCAAACAGCAGCTGTCCCTATTACAGACCGAGCTGTGTGTTCTGCCTCCCCAAACAGCAGCTGCCCTTATTACAGACCGAGCTGTGTGTTCTGCCTCCCCAAACAGCAGCTGACTGTCATTCAGAAGTCTGTCATGGTCTCCGCTATGCTAGATTATCTACAACTGCTATGGACGGAGAGTAGCACAGTGGGTAAGGAACTGGGCTTGTAACCGAAAGGTCGCAGGTTCGATTCCCGGGTAAGGACACTGCCGTTGTACCCTTGAGCCAGGTACTTAACCGGAATTGCTTCAGTATATATCCAGCTGTATAAATGGATACAATGCAAAATGCTATGTAAAAGTTGTGTAAGTCGCTCTAGATAAGAGCGTCTGCTAAATGCCTGTAATGTAATGTAAAACAACTACTACTGCTACTACTATTAATACTGCGGTTACTAGGGTTCTATTGACCCACTGTTAGATAGATCGCAGAGACCTTTTCTTCTTTTTTTTTTTTGTTCTTTCTTTTTTTTGTTGGTGGTTGATCTTTTATTACTATTTTGATTTGTACTTTGTAATTTTGTACTTGTAATTTTATCAGTATATTTTTAATCTGTACACAGTACTGTGTTCTTTCATTGTTATGTCTCACTCTGTTCTATTGCCATTATTCATTTATATCACATTTGTATGGCAGTGTGAAATGGTAAAATGTCACATTTTATGGGTTTTTTAAATCACCATGTAGTACATACCTTCAGCGACCTCTTCCTCTGCTTTAGGCGAGAGAGATAAAGAAGGAGTGCACCGTTACTAATCGACAAACGACAACCGACGAGATAACACGCAGGCATCGGACAGCACGCGGTCAGCAGTCATTAACAGAAAAAGCAACTGAGATTCAGGCTCCTTGTGTTGCATTTGGTAGTTCAGAGTCACAGAGCACTAATTTATCAATCCAGGCTGAAGAATCTATAAACTGCTGTCATTTTCAAAGGGAACATCCTTTGATGTAACCAGCGATATCCATATAACAGTCTGTCGGCCTAAAGAACTGCGTTCAGAACTTCGCGGAACGCGGACAACGGTGCAGGTCGCCAGGTTCCATTTTACACTCTTTATAGTGAATAGTTGCGGCCTCAAAAACAGGAGAATCTCATGTGTATTGTTCATAATGGCACATCAGACGCAGTGGTTTTAGGATATTCTTACAGTAAGAAATAGGAGTTTATGTATAACATTATATGTTAGTTTTGAATTTAATTCAATACTTGCCATATCAGTTTAGTAGTTGCTAGGGATTAGTGCATCCACTCAAATGTGTCTAAATTTACAAAACAAATTCCACTACGCAGTGTGTTTAGATTCATTCAATAGACGATATGACTTACCTTCCTGTTCCCTGAAATGAATGAAAGAGGGTTATTTCAGTTACTTTCAGACACAAGTGAGATAATGCAATAGTTCTGGATAAACTGGCTTGCTTTTCTGATCCCAGTGTGATGTGGATTTTGGCTTATATAAAGTGTGTAATTTTTCAGTGTGGTAAGAGTGGTCACGCATGTGCGACAGCAGAAATGTAAACTCTTACATACTCGTACTCCTCCACCTCCTCGTTGTCTGACATGTTTAGTTGGGGACCTGTGAAACAGCAACGCATCCACTGATGACATCGTTCTGGGAACATTGCATGCCGTCCAGTCCTGTCTCCATTTTGTTTCTGTTCTTTTTAAAGGATTCCATGAATTTCATCTTATCCACTTACAGTTGAACAAATCAAATGGTAGGAAGTGTGTGTACACTCACACACACACACACACGCACACACACACACAATAAGAAAAACTGACTTCCATTATTATTATTTTTTGTTTAACTAATAAACAAGTTACTCTCTCCTACCTGAAAAGGTGAAGTGCTGGAGTCGAATCGGAACAACTGACGCCCCGCGTATAAAATCCCTCTTCCTGTCTCCCTTAAAGCCGTTCCCCTTTAAAAACTGTCCCCATGGTCACGTGACTAAGGCCTGGGTCTGACCTGGATGCCTGGCGAGAGGCAGCGACAGAGAGGGAGGGGTGGGCCTTCCGGGGCTCCGTCTTGTATGTATTTTTAACTGAGAGGGTGACTGCACAACTCTTTGTTGGTGCTCCCAAAAAAGGCTGGGTCTTTGTTCAGGCGAAGGAAATGGGGGTGAGCTAGGGGGTTGGTCCTGTTTCATCCTTCCACCCTCTCGGGTAGGTCACGCTGACGTGAAGCCGTCTCTTTTTTTTCCCTAATCGGCCCTCCTCTTTATTTTCGAGGCGACAATGAGCTCGAGCCGGTCTCCGGTCACGTCCTCGCCGCCTGCGATAACACCGTCTGCTTCTCCCCCGCGTTGCGCGCGGTCCACTGGCAGGGGCACACTGTGTTCTGGGCGTCTTAGTGCCCAAAAACTGGTCCGTCCCCCCACCTTCCCCGCAATTGCAATCTCCTCCAGGTCCACCCGCAAATTTCTCGGGTACACCCATGGTTGTAACTCTGGTGCCACTAATGACATGGACCAGCTGTGGGCCTCGACCAATCAGTGGGGAAGCTATGAAATCACCCATGCGGTGTTTCTGTGGCTTTTCTGATGAGGCTCCCTCTATTTAAAACCTGATGGAAATCACTGTATAAATGTTACTAGTTAATGTACACATTCTACTGTGTGTAGCACGCATGGCAATTTAGTTTCACTTCTAATTGAAATGAAGTTACATTCACACTGTAACAAAAACAAACGATAAAGCTCATTGTCATTATGAAAAGACCTTTTGTGTTTAGATAGAACTTTGAGTGCCTCAGGATTAGCTTTGCCATTACTTTTGATTAATAATGACAGAGGAGTACACAAATGCTGTTTATTAAAACCTTTTTATCTTGTTTCTAGGAGTAATTAATAATAAATGTGGGGAAAACTCATTGAAATTTAATGAAAAGCCTGTTGTGTTCAGGAGTGTAAATTACAGCCTTAAAGTGTGACACAGGCACACACAAATGAAGCAAGCGCTGGAGTAGAAAAGTTTTTTTATTTCATTTTATTTAGTTAAGCAGTCTTCTGTCTTGTGGGAAGCAATAACCTAATGTAAGAAACAGTAATGTACAAATTGTCTGAGCATTATCAATTGGCAGCATGAAAATTAACCCCTCAATTAGAGAATTGCAGCATTTCAAGTCATGAGTTTAAGTCTAATTCGGTTTATGTGACCATTATTAACCTCAAAACCTTGAACTCCACCAAAAAGCTGAAAATCATCCGTAGTGCAAATAAGAATGATGATGAAGCATCAGCCGAGCTGTCCTCCCACATGTTTTTGTTGATGTTCCTCGAACTGCAAGAAAAAAGATGAAAAACCGATTTTGCAATCGTGCAGAGAACCATTTCCATCGGTACTGCGGCTCCGCCTGAACTGAGCTCGGCTGGATCCCCAGCAGAGCCCACGCGACACGCAGCCCTTCAGGCCTAACAGCCGCGGCGTTTCGATAGCCCATGCTACCGCAGATGAACGCAATGCTAGGAGCGCTGACTGCAGCATCGTGCAAACGCGTGATGCATATTTCCCAGAGTTCCAGAGTCTCCTGGTGTGCTGTGCTGTTATGTTCCCATGGCGGATTTTTAAAAAACGAGTAAAACTCTTTATCACGATGCCAGATCTATTAATAAACCCAAATGTTAATGGGTGACCCCCCTGCACGGATACGATCCGATCCGGGACTGTGCTTTGAAGCGTGACTCGAAAATTTAACGGCACATGCCTGAACGAACCAGGCCTTTTTAAAAGATCTCACGTTGCAGTGAGTCCCCCTAGCATTCCACATACACTGAGCCAAGGTTGATCAAGGTCATGGAAATTAACTAGAAGTTATAAACAAATTTTTAATTTTAAAGTCAAAGTCTTCTTAATTTGTTACATAAATGTATTTGTAGCGTTATGTAACAAATTTTAAAAGTATTGTTCTTTTATTTATTTTCAATTAATTTCCAAGACCTCACTGAGCTCAGCAAGCCTTTGAACCTGCAGTTGCTTTCTCAAGTGTTATAGCTTTTGTGCTCACTTTGACTAGCATAATTATTTCATGCATTTAGGGAAACATTTGGAAACATTTCCCTTCAAACATTTCACTTTAAGTGCCTTTGGAATATGCGCTATGTTCTAAAATCAAGTTTTAATAAGATTGTCTGTTCGAACCTACACAGTAAAATTTAGCATTTGGTTAGTTAATTTCAGAACTTCTACAAAACAAATGCTTAGGGCCTCAGCTTTGGTATGTCAAAACTTCATGGCCTGGCCTAGATGTCTAATAATAATAATAATAATGATAATTATTATTATTAATAATAATAATAATAATAATAATAATAATAATAATAAATGTGAAATACTTAGTCATTCTGAAGAGGCTTCTACTTGTTAGGCGATGTTTTTGGAGATGCCTCTTCTGAGCGATTCTCCCAGATGTTCTTCTTACTGGCAATGTCCACGTTTCGCAAGTCCTGTAATGAGAGGGCAAGTTTAACTTCACTCTCAACTCCAGGGTTTAAGAATTACTGCCACACCTCACCTGTATTTAGCATTTACAATGCAAAACGCCAAAACAGTCCAGTGAAACAGCCCTTCATTATAACCCACAGCTTCCATACAGCAATGCCACACAAAAATGTGAACAGAAATATGATTTTAACATTATATGACTATGACAGAGTTAGGCTATGCTATATTTCGTTTTTGTAAGCCTTGATCTTGCATCCTCGATCCTGTCCAGCGCTGTCTGGAGGTGAGAAACTAAAAGCCATAACGCAGTCTGCCTACCTTAAGAGTTTGGTCATGTAATCTGGTTTGCATACAGTGGGAATGACTGTGATTTTCTCATTGAATTCACTTAACTGATCTTTGACTCTGGAGTCCCAGTTTCTTATTGGGAGGATTCAGTCTAGTATGGAATGAGGCTCAGGAATGTAGCTGCTAACTCCACAGTTACCATTGTTGCAACATGTGCAATACTGCCATCTAGTGTTCAATATCTTTTACTCTCTCCAGTGGGAAGAAGGAAGTCAGACCTGGGGGTCTCTCAAAATGGGGTCCGTAATGGAATACCATGGATACCTCATAATTAAAAAATACTTAAATTCTAATATAAAATGTTGCCGTATATTACTTGAGTATTTCCATATTTAATAAATTAAATGCATACTTTTGGAGCAATTGTACATATATAATTTTGCAGACACTGTTGTCCAGAGTGAGGTACAGTGTAGGAGACCACAAACGTTTTCAACTGTATTCCCAGACCTGCGAGCATATGTAACATCACTAAACCACTAATACAAATGAACTATCCTGAGTCAAATTCAAATCGTGAATACATGCAGTTTACATTTATAAGAGTCTTTTTATGGGTGTTCTGTGCCTGAAGATCAGAATCAGAATCAGAATCAGAATCGGGTTTATTGCCAAGTAGGTTTACACATACAAGGAATTTGTTTTGGTCAGGTGGTGCGTAACAGTGAACATAAAATAAGATAAATAGAGTAAGATGGACACAAGTTCAGCTGTTCGATTGAAAGAGATGGGTGAAGGTGGACAAGATGCACCTCCCTACAGAAAACTCTAGGCCTGAATGCAAAACAAGATCTAATTGAGACATAGTCTTAATTAGCACAAGATCACTGATCTGTTTCCTAATATTGCTCAGAAGGAGAGACGTAGTCTGCCTGCTAATATCAATTACAACAAAAAAACTATGAACTACAAATTGGCAGAATTTGAACATGAGCAGGGAGGTGTCAATGGGCTTTCAGTCCATCACCTTACCCACTTGGGCATGACGGCTAAGCTGCTGCTTTATCCTGCTGTGGTGGAAAGGTTATTCTCCACAAGCGCTTCCAGAAATTGAACTATAATCACCTCCTGAAGGAAAAGGCTCCCCTGTGCTGACAGAGGTGGGATTCTAAACCACGTCTCCAGAAGAGCTTTCGAGCTGAACGCTCTCAGCCACCCAGATGACTCCTACCACCTCCTGAAGGAAAAGGATTCCTGTTTCTGTCAGAAGTGGGATTCGAATCCACGCCTCCAGAGGAGACTGCGACCTGAACGCAGCGCCTTAGACCGCTCGGCCATCCTGACTTACAGTGGGTCTTTTAGGGTGCGTCCCAATACTCTAAAAATGTATCCTCCTTTGCATGATGGACAAGGATCCCAGTTATTGCCAGAAGTGGGATTCGAATCCGTGCCAAAGCAAAGCAAATCCCTGTAGCAATGCTCCAACATCTAGTTTAAAGCCTTCCCAGAAGAGCTGTTATAGCAGCAAAGCGTGAACCAACTCCATATTATAATGCCCATAAATTTGGATGACATGTTGGATCTCTGGTGTCAACATACTTTTCGCCAGGTAGTGGTTTTCAGTATGTGAATATACATGAATTAATTTTTTCAACCAGCCATTTCCAAAGGACAATTCTGTGGACCAAGTAAATCTTTGGTTTTTACACTTGCTTGATAGGATTGCGATATTTGTAATTCTTAAATTCATATTGTACAAAATTGCTTGACATCGTACAGGGATCTATAGTCATATACTGGCATGACAGTCATGAATACCTACTCTATTGCGGCCTGTAGAAGGAAATGGCGTCTGTGAATTGGGGGCTATCTGTTACAGGGCAGTCATGTCTTGGGTTAAAAAGCTGCATCATACCAGTTAAACGATGTTACGCTAAAAACATAAGAAACCCTGCTTTTCACCTTGTTGCAGTTGGATAATTTTTTGTTTAAGCAGATATTTCAAAATGTCATGATCGTGTATTTTGAAATATTCAATTATATCAAGATGTTGTATGTTCCGCACAGTTCCAGTTAACGCGGATCTTAACTGATGCAGCGCTGACGTCCTCAGTCCGCACGGGCGGAGAGGTTGCCAGGTCTGCACGGGCGGAGCGGCTGCCAGGTCCGCACGGGCAGAGAGGCTGCCAGGTCTGCACGGGCGGATCGGCTGCCAGGTCCGCACGGGCAGAGAGGTTGCCAGGTCCGCACGGGCGGAGCGGCTGCCAGGTCCACACGGGCGGAGAGGTTGCCAGGTCCGCACGGGCGGAGCGGCTGCCAGGTCCGCACGGGCGGAGCGGTTGCCAGGTCCGCACACTCACCGCGGGTGTGGAGTGGGAGCCGTGCCCCTGCGCCCTGGCGACCCAGCGGTTGATGCGGTCCGACACTCCAGCGGAGAACGTCCGGAAGTCCTGTCAATCCAGAACACACAGGCCAATGAGAACTCAGACCAGACGGTCCAGAACGCACGGGGCCAATGAGAACTCAGACCAGACGGTCCAGAATGCACGGGACCAATGAGAGCTCAGACCAGACGGTAAACGCAACAGACCTGGCTTAAATATGCAAACGTATCTCTGAAATGCTGCACATTTTTGTACATACTGAAGATACTTCTGCTGATCCCTGGGAATCTCCCCTGGGAAATGTCAACGTTACTGTAAACGCTGAGGACCTTCACCGAAACGTTTATGATATGAAAGCAGAACTGGGATTGGCTGCGCTTGGATGAACGCCCGTGAACGATCCATGATATGTTAACCCAAACGCGACCGCCTTTCTCTGAGACTCATGCTGCGGTTGCCACGGGGATGCTGTGGTTGCCGCGGAGATTAGCGGCGGGGCGTCACCTGGCGGAAGGACCCGGGGCTGCCGTCGCCCGCGGCCGGGTCCCTCTCAAACAGCCCCCTCTTCCGGGACACCTCATCGGCCAGCACGTAAAGACCCTTCTGGGAGATGGAGGGCGATTTGAGGTTCTCCGATTTCTGGGGGAAAGAGAGCACGGTCAGGTACGGACGTCCTGCAGTTACCTGTCTCAGTGACGATGGTCAAATCACAACACATACGTATGTAGACTATTCTACAGTACTTCCACGAGTTCATCACTTATATGTCTCATATCCTATCAGAATAGGGACAGAAAACATATGTACATTAAAAATATACTGTATATATTGTCTGTATGATATAGGCCAATGTAGTCACACACCTCCCACTTTCTTCCTTTTTCTGTAATTGCCAAAATGGAAGAATGTGTTCTGAATTTCAGCCGATCCTTCTGGTGGTGCACTATTGGGTCCCACTGCACCAGTAATTCTGCAGTATCTTGATGATGGGATAGCTTCAAGATACTGTGATCTTGTGAGTGTTTCAAACCAAAACGAGTTTTAAAAAAAAAAGAATATTTTCCCTCTCCCAGTGCTCACCTGCACTGCCAGGGCCAGCCTCTCCATCTTCTCCTGAATAGTGCGCGATGAGATCCTCTGTCTGGAGCTGTACAGACAGAATATAGCTCACGTGACCCCAAGAATGAGAGGTGGAGTGCTTCCTGCTTTGTCAGCAGTTGTGTTCTCTCATATTATAAGTCGCTCTAGACAAAACCATCCGGCTGAAGGATTGTGATGTAATGGACGCTCCCTTATCCTGAGCGTTTTGTTTTGGTTAAAGTTCTTCAACAGTCATCGAAATGAACAAAAACTGCGGTTAAATATTAGCAGTTCAAATTCAAAGATAGACTCAACAGAATGACTCACTTCCTTTGAAATGGTGAATCCTCTTCCTGACCAGGAGCCTGCAATAATAAAACATTGACACTAAAGACTCATATTATGACTACATGAGAACAATAAATAACAAACGCACAAAAGCGATATGCTTCAAAGACATTTTTTTGTCATGTGTCAAAACAGAGTTATTGTACGTTGAAAAGAACAGAAATATATACAAGAAAAATATATACATAAATATATACCATATGGATATATTTATATATATCTATGTATCCATGGGGCAAGACTAAATTTCAATTCCAAAGTTTACTTAAGTACAAGATGCTCTCTTATTTGAAGACTTCTTGTGTCATGAAGAAAGATACCATAGATAAGTCACAGCTAGAATAAGGAAATACCCTCTTCATGCATATTTGTTTTAAGATGAGAAAAGAATGGAGTTATTATGTGTGTCTCTATTCAGTAGCTATTCTACCCATTCTGATAACACAGTCCCACCTTGCTGCCTTGAGTGGCCTTGGATGTGACACGGACACTGGCACTGTCAAAAGAAGCACACGCAGGAAGAGGTTAGCCAGTGTATTTCAGTACATCCTTAGCTAAATACATTTCTATGGAGGACGTAGGAGACGAGCGGTAGAGGGGGAGTGGTGGAAAGGAGGTGAGGAGCGAAAAGTAATGGAACGCACCCTTAGTCAAGGTGGATTTGGCAGAAGACTAATGTGGGCAGCCAATATCACTTACAATGAAAACATTGGCAATCCTTAATCAGCAGGACTGGAACCTGCAAGGGGGGCCGCCAAATGGATTTCAAGTCCATCGCCTTAACCACAGCGGCCACGATTACCCATCTGCTCGGTTCCCCTGCTCTGGTCGCAAAGTTATTCTTCACAAGCATGTCCCGAAAGAACTGTCTTCCCATCCTGAAGAAAATGGCTCCCCTATACTGTGAGAGCGTGATTCCATGACCAGCCTATAGAAACCGCGTAGACCTGAATGCGGCACAAGATCTAATTGAGTTGTAATCTGAATTAGCTCAGGAAGACAGCTCAGGTTTCTGCCTGAAGGAAAAGGATCGCTGTTTCTGTCAGAAGTGGGATTCGAACCCACGCCTCCAGAGGAGACTGCGACCTGAACGCAGCGCCTTAGACCGCTCGGCCATCCTGACTTGCAGTGGGTCTTTGAGGGTGCGTCCCGATACTCTAAAAATCTATCCTCCTTTCCTCCTTTACCACCTCGTCTTGGCTGTCAATCTGCAGCTTTCTCCGGCTGTCGTGGAAAGGTTATTCTTCTCAAGCACATCCAGAAGCAGAGCCATAATCGCGTACTGAAAATAAAATCACCTCTGTTCTGACAGAAGTGGGATGCAACACCCAGCAGGCAGAAGAGAAAGCAGCACCTGAGGTGGCTCTGGCCACTGTGTTAAAGAGACCAGCATTTCTGCAGGCTGCTAACATTCAGCCTACAGCTGAAACATACGACCTGTAATCAGCAAGGCCTGAGCATGCGTGGAGAGACCCCAATGGATTTCTAGCCCAGCGACTTAACCTTCAAAGTTATTCTTCTCAAGCTCATGCAGAAACGTTATCGCGTCCTGCAGGAAAAGGCTCATCTGTACTCCCCAAGTGGGATTCCAAACCAGGATCTAACTGAGATTTACATGCGATAATATAATGTGCTCGCTGACGTGATTTGCAGTTGGATCAAAACACAGTGGTGTGCCTTACCTCCTCTGCAATGGCGTGCCTAGCCCCTCCTTCTTCCTTGCCATCTGTGCAGGTGGAGAGGGTTTACAGTCAGACTAACATTGGTGATACCAAGTTAAACTATGCGGTTGTTCCCTGCACTTGGACCGGTACTTCTCTCTAGGGTTTTCGACACACTTGTTCCTGGTTATGGTTATACACTTTGTTGTACGTCGCTCTGAATAAGAGCGTCTGCCGAATGCCCGTAATGTAATGTAATAATGCACGCTTTTATTTTTGTCTTCTGAGCGTTTCCATTACATTACCTATACCTAATGTTACCTTACACAAATTAGCATCAGTGATTACAGAGAAGGATATCATGAAAATAAACTTTGGGGGTTTATTTCTTCTCTGTTTTGGTATCCAGTTTTCCCTAACTCAAATGATTTAATGATAATGATGTGCTTTCGTGATTTTTTTTTTTAATTTACAAAATGTCTCCACATAGAAACGCATATAGCCTACGAGAAAAATGAAATACTCAAAGGTTCAATATCGTACTCTTGAGTATTATGTCCGTTGCATGTACATGCTTGGGTGTTTCTGAGATGAAGGGAGTGTTTGTTACCCTAAAGGACATGGCTCTGGGGCTGTTCCTCTGGAATGCAGTTTCCTCTGACTGTGCTGCACCAGTAACGGCTTCTGCTGCCGAAGATGCATTCTGAGAGTCCTGCTTATGACACATTACCAAGATGCACACCATTCATCGAAGGCTTTTTCAGTTCAGTTCAAACAGCTCATAACCCAAAATTACATTTACTTAAATAAAATAAATAAAAAAATATTTAAAATATATATGTAGCCAGCTGTGATTACATTATCATAACAAAAAGTACTGGTATTTTTAGATATATCTGGCTTGTTTATAGTTTCAGTAGTTTTAATTTAATTTTAATCTGCTTTTTTAAATGAGAAGTTTGACTCAAATCTGATGTTCTAAAATGCTCTGCTGAATATGTGCTTCAGTTATGGCTTTGTTAATACTTGTTTGAAAAGTATTATAGTAATAGTGGTAATATTAGTACACATAAAATACTGTGTCGCTCGTAACACATGTAGATGCAGTTGATTTATTGGAACACTAGAGGGCAGCGTTGTTGCTGTTGTTAGAGTCAGCCTGCTTCATTTAAATTCAGGGAGCGGACTGTGGAAGGCTCAAAGTTCACCGAACACAAACCGCAATAAAGCAGGTGGTGGCACAGGACGCAAGTGAAAGTGCCTAGCCCCCCCGCAGAGGCCCGCCCTGATTGGCCGAGGGCTCACCTGCGACTCTCCATTCTGCGTGACTGGGCAGGTGACCCCGGGGGCGGGGCTACCAGCACGCTCCTCTGGAGACACCGCGCGGAAAAAGCCTGTGGGGCTGAGGGGAGAGACCCCCCTGCTGGCTGATGTGGAGGAATTTGGGCTGAGGGGAGAGACCACCCTGCTGGTCGATGTGGAGGACGTTGGGCTTAGGGGAGAGACCACCCTGCTGGTCGACGTGGAGGACGTTGGGCTGAGGGGAGAGACCACCCTGTTCCTGTCTGTGGATGAGGAGAAGCTCAGGGGAGATACCACCCTATCCCTCCCTGTAGAGGAGGTGGGGCTCATTGGAGAGACCATCCTGCCGCTCTCTGTGGGGGAGGTGGGGCCCATGTCCATGGAGATGGATAGTGAGCTGCAGGGGGTGATAGGGAGGTCACACAAGGTCACTTTCTTTCAAAAGGCAGTTACACTATGACATCATCCATCTGCTTTCTGCACAATATGTGAAATATTATGAACAACACAGCAGTTACGTAATGTTCTCTGAAGGGTGCTCACAACTGTAAACATTTCAACAGCGTACCACACTAATACAGGACCATTTGACAACTTTACTGCTTTAAAGAATTAAAGGCAATCTATGGAATGTGTTCACTCCAAATCTAATGGCTTATACATACTGGAAGCATAAATGCTTATAAACTACTTTTGCCTGCCATTTTAAGTCTGACCCTAAATGCAGTGCCAATCCTTCACGGCTGCATTCAGTGCAGTCCGCATCAGGAGAATACAGAATATTGCTTATTTGGAATATGGATATTTACACAGCAGAGCCTACACCTGACTGTAAACAGAAACTATTGTCCAGTGAACACCACAGGAGTGTGTTGGGTTGGATGGCTCCCCTGATAGTGTTCAGGATAAATAAGGTCTGAAGCCCCCTATATGGGGCACCGTGTTGGGGAGTAAAGGTCAGGAACTGGCTGCAATCACCTCACAAACATCCGCGACTGTTTTGTCGGAGTCTCCGCGTTTTTGCCCTGGCCGGGCTCAGATGTGTCCTTTTCACTCTATAATAAAATCAAGAAAAAATATTATACCCCAAGCTTCCCCATGGTTGCTTGTTCCCACAAAGACATTTACAGCTATAGAAAGTTATTCAATTGTGTGGCAGTTGTATCAAACTGGGGGAAAGGACACCTAAATATATATATATTTTTTAGATTAAATTAAAATGTCATGTAATGTCATAGAATGACCGTTTATGGTGGGGATGGGATTATGAACCGATTCCTCCAACTTTATTTGTAAAAGCCGCTCATTGACGGTCAGTATGCCATTCCCACAAAATATAAGTTCAGTGCCACACACACCATCAGTATGATCAACTCCAAACGCATTGTAAAAAATATCAAGGTGGCCGTACTTAAAACAACGACCTAAAGTTCTTCATACTTCTTCAAACAGTTCATACAGGAGAGGTTCGAAGAACTGAAGACCCGTTGTTCACTTAACTCAAGATTTTAAAGCAGTCAGGTTACTTGTTTTTTTTTTAAGCGGAGCCACCTTGAAATTTTTTTACGGTGAGCTAGACACCTGCGCCCCCCCTGAGGTTGGCTCCCCCAGGGCTGACTGATAATGGCCGCCCGTGTAGATGATTGACAGCAATGTTCAACCTGTGGGAGCAGCTGACTAGGGCACAGCCGCACAGTCGCAGGGGGCATTTTCTTTTCTCCCCCCCCCCGTGACCCCTGGACACATTAACACTCCACTGGCGGGAACATCACAGACTCCATGTCTGCGCTCCATATGTGGATTAAGTAAAGGGGTTAAGGGGTTTGTGTTTGTTTAGAAATATTCTCTCTGTTCTGTTTATCTCTTTACAGTACCACATAACCATAAAACTATAAAACACTTAAGGAGTGTCAGATCGATATTGTTCTTTTGAATCTCCTCTTTTGAATCTGCTTCTTACAACAGACTTAAAGTAGGTTCATGATTTAAACAGAACGATTTTAAGATTATTATATGAATCAGGGATATACTGTACACCTCAAGTACTTCAGGAGAGGTAGAGTTCACAACACTAATTATCATCACTAATCTTCGTAACTTATGGTATTATTTTAGGCAGGTGGGCAAATCACCAATGATTCAAAGAGACTAGTTCTATCCACGCAGCATTTGAATACATACAATGCTATTCTTGGCACTCTCCAAAAAAAAAAGCAGAGCAGCACAATTCAAAGACATTGAAATAAATAAACCCATGAACGGAAGGTAAAAATAACAGTAACAGCAAGGTAAAAGACTACAAGGTACGCTACTAAACAAGATAAAATGTGTTTTAAGAGATTAAAAGATAAAAGATTAAAAATCACATTTAAGCTTTAAATCAGTTCTGAGTTTTTGGAAAAAGATACAATTTTAAAATGTATCCCTGGAAATGGAAATGGTTCAGTGGGGCCCAAACTCACACCAAGGCAATGGTTCTTACTAGGCTGATTCCATGTTTGGTAAGCCCATCCAGGTTCCTGTGCTTCAGAAGCACACAGGTTCCGTTAAAAGAGTCGGTGGCATGGCAGAGGGACTCACCGGGCTTCCTGTCTCAGTGATGTCAGAGGTGCTGGGTGGGGCCACTGCGGGTTCTGAGCTCCTCCCCGCTCTGCTGCCGCCCACCTTCTCCCCCTGCCCTGGCCCGTTCCTCTCTTCCTCCTCTTGCTGTTGCCTCAGCACGTCCATGTGCCTCCTCCTCCTCCTCTCGTCTCGAACCCGCAGCATCTCCACGAAGTCCACGGGAGCCTCGGGGTCCACTGCCTCAGCCACTTCCTCCGAGCTGCACACACACAGACACACACACACACACACACAAATGCAAACACAGGAATGAACACACTGAGCACACACACATGCACAGATATACAAAACACACACACACACACACACGCTCAGATATGCAATACAAACACACATGCTCAGGTATGCAATACACACACGCATACACACATGCAAACACAAAAATAGATACATTGAGCACACACATATGCACAGGTATGCTATAAACATAACAGCAATAAAAAAGCACTTTGAGGGTCTGGACACATTGTGTTTGCATTATACTTGTTTTCTCTTTGGAGTGTAATAGATCGAATCGCACAGCACTAGATAGAACCCAAGTGTACACTTTAGATCACAGCCATTGAGCACACAAACATGGACATGCACACAGACACAGTTGTTACATGCACCATAAACTCTTATCCACACACAACTGCAGCACAGACACACCCCGCAATAACATCAGAGTATGGTCAATTTTTATTTGGTATATTGCCTTTTTAAATGAGGTAGTCACACAGTGCTTTACAGTGGAACTTTCCCAGAGAAAACATAAAACCAGTTTTTGTTTGTATTTGTTGGTTAATCCTCGTGACTTAGTTAGGATTTACCTTCTTTAGTGTCTTATTTTCTTTACTGTCTTTATTTTTATATCAAAATTGAGCATATGTGCAACTTTTCAGGTTATTTCACCATGTGAATATTCAGTTCATATTCAGATGTACAGATGAATTAATAAGAGCACTCTTCAGAATCTCAGGCTCAAGAAGATGAAACGATTTGCTGAAATTTCTGTTGCACTTCACCTTAGAAACCTTGTGTAAAATTCAAACATGACAGGCAAATATTGAACAAAACTCACCTGACAGACCAAGGGAAATATCTGCCAATGGCTCCCAATTGCTTCACTAGTTGAAATGCTTTTTAATGAAGCATAGCATGCTGAGAGATAGCAGTTTAACTGTAACCTGTCAGGACCTCACGAGCTGCCTCCGCAGTATTCAAACCATTGCCACGACAGCCACACGGTCACCACAACCCTGAAAACACCTTGAGGTAACATTCACATGCACTACATTTCCAAAAGTATGTGGACACCTCTTCTAATTACTGGTTTTGGCCATTTCAGCCACACCCATTGCTAACAGGTGCATAAAATCAAGCACACAATCATGCAAACTCCATTGACAAACATTGGCAGTAAAATGGGTCGTACTGAAGAGCTCAGTGACTTTCAGCGTGGCACTGTCATAGGATGCCACCTTTCCAACAAGTCAGTTCATCAAATTTATGCCTTGCTTGAGCTGCCCCAGTCAACTGTAAGTGCTGTTATTTTGAAGTGGAAATGCACAGGAGAAACAATAGCTCAGCCGCGAAGTGGTAGGCCGCAAAAGCTCACAGAATGGGACCGCCAAGTGCTGAATCAGCACGTAGTGCATAAAAACCATCCTCGGTTGCAACACTCACTACAGAGTTCTGAACTACCTCTGGAAACAACATGAAATGGTTTTCCATGGCCTAAGATCACAATGCGCAATGCCAAGGATTGGGTGGAGTGGTGCAAACACACCGCCATTGTTCTCTAGAGAGATTAATCATGCAGTCTGACGGACAAATCTAGGTTTGGTGGAATGCATAGTGACAACTGTACTGGCCTGAATAATGCCAACTGTAAAGTTTGGTGGAGGAGAAATAATGGACTGGGGCTGTTTTTCATGGTTTGGGGTAGGCCCTTTAGTTACAGTGAAGAATCTTAATGCTACAGCATACAATGAGATTCTAGTGAACTGTGCGCTTCCAACTTTGTGGCAAAAGTTTGGGGAAGGCCCTATCCCGTTTGAGCAAGACAATATCCCCTTGCACAAAGCAAGGTCCATCAAGAAATTTGGTGAGCTGAGTTTGGTGGGGAAGATCTTGACTGGCCTGCACAGAGCCCTGACCTCTACCCCATCAAACACCTTTTGGGATGAATTGGAATGCTGACTGTGAGCCAGGCCTCACGTCCAATATCAGTGCCCAACCTCACTAATGCTCTTGAGACTGAATGGAAGCGAATCCCTCTAGCCATGTTCCAAAATCTACTGGAAAGCCTTCCCAGAAGAGTGGAGACTGTTACAGCAGCAAAGGGGGGTCCAACTCCATATTAATGCCCATGGGATGTATATGTACTTGAGATGTTCAACAAGTACATATGGGTGTGATGTTCAGGTGTCCTCATACTTTTGGAAATGTAATATATATGCCACATACTCCAAGAGTATGCACAAACCCTGTCTCATATATGTACACATACTTATACAGTCCACTTAGTCTGAGTTAGTTACATATAATCCACAAACAGATAAAGTGAGCTCCATAATGTTTGGGACAATGCCTTTTTTTTTGGCTCTGTACGCCACGATTTTAGACCAAACAATTCACATTTGGTTGACGTGCAGATTCTCAGCTTTTATTAAAGGGGATTTTTATACATTTTGGTTTCACCATGTACAAATTACAACACTTCCTATATATAGCCGTCCATTTCAGGGAACCATAATGTTTGGGACAAATGACTTCACAGGTTTTTCTGATATGTCAGGTGTGTTCAATTGTTTCTTTAATGCAGGTATAGGAGAGCTTTCAGTATCTAATCTTGCTTCAAGGCTTTTGATTGCCTTTGGAGTCTGTTATTGGCGTTTGTCAAAATGAGGACCAGTTGTGCCAGCCAAAGTCAAGGAAAACATGAGGCTGACAAATAAGACAAGAACAGTCAGAGACATAAGCTAAGCCTTAGGCTTAACAAAATTAACCATTTGGAACACCATTAAGAAGAAACAGCTCAGGAATTGCAAGGTAGGCCAAGGAAGACCTCTGCAGTTGATGATTGAAGAATTCTCACCATAATGAGGAAACCCCCCCAAACACCTGTCCAACATATTAGAAACACTCTTCAGGAGGCAGGCGTGGATGTGTCAGAGGCTACTGATTGCAGAAGACTTACATTACATTACAGGCACTTGGCAGAAGCTCTTATTCACAAAACAAACTACAAAGGCTACATTGCAAGGTGCAAACACTAGTTAGCCGCAAAAACAGGATGGCCAGGTTATAGTTTGCTAAGACGTACCTAAAAGAACCTACTGAGCTGTGGAAAAAGGTATTTTGGACAGATGAGACTAAGGTTCATGTGTATCAGAGTGATAACGAGAGCAAAGTGTGGAGACCAAAAGGAACTTCCCAAGATCCAACGCACCCCCCCCCCATCTGTGAAACGTAGTAGGGGTGCTATGGTTTGGGCATGTATGGCCGCCACAGGTACTGGCTCACTTGCCTTCAGTGATGCTATAACTGCTGATAGCAGCAAAATAAATTCTGAAGTGTACAGAAGCATATTATCGGCTCAAGTTCACACATACGCCTTCAAACTCATTTGACGGCGCTTCGTTCTACAGCAAGATAATGATCCCAAACATACTGCTAAAGCAACAAATGAGTTTTGTCAAAGCCAAAACTGGAAATTTCTTGACTGGCCAAGTCATTCACCTAATCTGAATTCAACTGAACATGTGTTTTATACGCTGAAAAGAAAAGTTGAGGCAACTACCTCAAAAACAAGCAAGAGCTGAAGATGGCTGCAGTACAGGCCTGGCAGAGCATCACCAGAGAAGATACTCAGCTCCTGGTGATGTCTATGAGTCACAGACTTCAAGCAGTCATTGCTTGAAAGCTGGGAATGTGCACTTTAACCACATGTACACTGTTAGATTGAAAATCTAAAATTGTGGAGTACCATACCAAATTAAGAACAAATATGTCTTTGTCCCAAACATTATGGAGCTCACTGTTTTAGGAACATTACAGACCCTGAAACACCTTAGAGGCTGTCATAATAAAACCATGAACTGGAGTTCACTGGAAAAATTGACTAGACATTCCTTTGAAAAGTACTGTAGCATTAGCATCAGTTTACACAGGTGAAGCATTCATTCAGGGCTAAGACAAAGTCATCATTGTTCTGGCAAACAGATTGTGCAGAAAGACAAATATTTATGCTCTTCATATTATATGCCTCATTAATGTGCAATGAGGCATATTATACATACTGCGGTCCCATCTCCTGTACGGGAGAAAGCAGTAACGCCAATTTGAAGAGGTGATGAGATGATCTGGCTCTTTGGCAAATACTTAGGCCACTTGGTTAGGCTTCTTGCCAGCATATAAAGCACATAAATTATACAGGGGTCTGAAAGCATAGTCTCATGTCTGGGGTCTTTCCTGGAGAAAATGAGCCTTTCAGCTTATTTCCAGTATTTACGTACAGAGCATGCATGCTGCCTAGACTCGGTGCTACAAACACACAATTTAAATTACGGATCACACCACTGTATACGGGTAACAGCAAGTGCCCCAAATGATTAACTATGCTGTAGTTAAGGCATAGATGTGGGCTACGTGGGGCAACATAGCTCAGGAGGTAAGAGCGGTTGTCTGGCAGTCGGAGGGTTGCCGGTTTGATCCCCTGCCCTGGGCGTGTCGAAGTGTCCCTGACCAAGACACCTAACCCCTAACTGCTCCCAACGAGTTGATACCTTGCGTGGCAGCCTTTCACCATTGGTGTATGAGTGTGTGTGAATGAGAGGCATCAATTGTAAAGTGCTTTTTTAAAAGTTAAAACATAAAACACGTTGATTAAATGCATGCTATATTTTATGTGCGTTTTCAAAGCATGGCGTGAATAATGATTTTTTTCCTTGATTTAAAAAAAAAAAAAAATCAGACAATCACAAGACACCCAGGAGCATCAGTTATACCCAATAGCCTAACGCAAACAACATTTTTGTTACAACAGCATTTTATATGTATAGTGTTTATTTAGAGATTTTTCTGTCTTGTTGTTGTTACATACATTGTCGTATGTATACTTATTTAAATCTTGAATGTGTTGTCGTGTCACATGGTTCCGTCTCACCTGTCTTCAGTTAGTTCTATAATTAGGGCTATGCTTTCTCACTGGTAATCGCTCTGACTAAGGGATCTTTTCCCGAAATGTCGGTTGAATAAACACAGCAAGGAGGAACTTGGGTGTGTGACTTTCAGATTTTTCATTGAACGCAAACAAGGCAAATACAGTTCGTGAATGGGTAAGTCTGTCTGACTGCACCGAACTTCAAGCTACACGGGGAGAGCCAAATGGCACTCAGAATCTACCACAGGGTTTTGTAGCTAGTTTACTTAACGAAGTTTGTGCTAGCCCTTTGGATTGAAACATTTGCTTTATTTTATTTTTTAATAATAAAGTGCGGGAAAGTCATTTGCACATTGCATTGCATGGTAACGTAACCGCATTTAAGTGAAGTTTAATTTAAAATCAGTTAACTGTGTGTAGCAGTCAGTCCGCCGGAGAGGCGGATTGGTCTCGGCTGCCCCGGCTGGTGGGGAGCACACGCACCTGGGTTGCGTTAGCTAATCAGCCCAGGTGCTTAAATGTGTGCTGCTCTCTACAGTTCGGGGCCGAGACCGGGAACTAACACCGAGAGCACAGTTATGATTTTAGTTTCGTTTTATTTTGAGCACAAAAGTCAAGAGAAGTAATCCTCAGATGGGATGCTGGAGGAGCTGGACCTGGCCTGAGAGGCGGGCGGTGAACTGAAAGCTGTTTTACTTTCTTTTGTCTTTGTTATTTTAGCTTGTTGCTTTAATTTGTTGTTTTTGCCCGGAACCCGTGAGGAGGAAGGGTGAAGTGGTCCGTTTATTTTATTTCGTGTTTATGTGGGTGGGCTCTCTCTCCATGCAACAGACAACGATGTCATGCTTGGCGTATGACTCTGTGCTAACAGATTTGACGGAAGACTATGACTTTATTGAAGTCACAGTGAAGCATGAGCAGGTCCGGGTTTGAGATTGGACAGGGGGGAGCTCACCCAGCAAACACAGGGGGTACATCCTCGGTGGGGCTGTCACCCGGGTCTTCGCTGTAGGTCCGGGTCTTCCTCCTGCGCTCTCGTTCCACCTCCTCCTCATCCTCCACCGTCCACTGCCGTGTCAGACTGCACAAGGAATAAAACGCATGGGCACAACACATCATTCGCTCTAATTATGTATCCTGGTGCTGTTTGTCACACAGTTAACCTACAATCTGTTTTGAATGGACATCAAAACAGTTATACTTGCAGTAATCATCAAACTATATAAATGGGATAAATGGGGTGTATATATGTATGTATGTATACACTGCCTTTCGAAAGTATTCAGACCCCTTCACTTTCTCCACTTTCTCGATCAGGTTCAAGTCTCTGGCTGGGCCACTCAAGGACATTCACAGACTTGTCCTGAAGCCACTCCTGTGTTGTCTTGGCTGTGTGCCTAAGGTTGTTGTCCTGTTGGAAAGTGAACCTTCACCCCAGTCTGAGCTCCTGAGCACTCCGGTGCAGGTTTTCATCAAGGATCTCTCTGTACTTTGCTCTGTTCATCTTTCCCTTGATCCTGACTAGTCTCCCAGTTCCTGCCTCTGAAAAACATCCACATACCATGATGCTGCCACCACCATGCTTCACTGTAGGGATGGTACTGGCCTGGTGATGAGAGGTGCCTGGTTTCTGTCCAGATGTGATGCTTGGCACTGTGGCCAAAGAGTTCAATCTTGGTTTCATCAGACCACAGCATCTTGTTTCTCATGGTCTGAGAATCCTTTAAGTGCCTTTGGCAAACTCCAAGTGGGCTGTCATGTGCCTTTGACTGAGGAGTGGCTTCTATCTGGCCACTCTACCATTAAGGCCTCATTGGTGGAGTGCTGCAGAGATGGTTGTCCTTCTGGAAGGTTCTCCCATCCCCACAGAGGAACTCTGGAGCTTTGTCAGAGTGGCAATCTTGGTTTTGGTCACCTCCCTACCACAGGTGGACTCCAATCAAGTTGTAAAAACATCTCAAGTATCTCAAGCTCAATTTTGAGTTTCATAGCAAAGGGTCTGAATACTTATGTAAATGTGACATTTCAGTTTTTTATTTTTAATAAATTTGCAAAACTAGCTAAAAGCCTGTTTTCGCTTAGTTATTGTGGGGTATTGTGTGTAGATTGAAGAGAATAAAAATGAATTCAATTTTAGAATAAGGCTGTAACGTAGCAAAATGTGTAAAAAGTGAAGGGGTTTGAATACTTTTCGAAGGCACTGTACACACACACACACACGTGTGTGTGTATATATATATAAATATATATGTGGTGAAATTACTTCAGTAATAACAGAAGAAAAGAACAAGGCAGTTTTCAATATGGACGAGAAATATGTTTGTGGGATTCTTTTAGGCTTATCAGTCTGAGGCGTTCCATCTTGGGCCAATGATAGTCTGAACTACTGAACTGTACTGTAAAATAACAAACACTTTCACTGGATCTTAGTGTTAAATACGTACTGACTTACAGAAATGTTTAATTCAATCTGCTCAAGCTAGATCATTTCAAGTGTAACTTATATATTCATATACGGTAAACTTCATTAAGCTGTATTTTATTTTTCATCAAACAGACATAATTGTTATTTGCATTTACATTAAATAGCATTTAGGCACTTAGCAAAAACTCTGGTCCAAAGCAACTTACGGTGCAAGCATAAAGCTTTAAGCACAGAGCCGAGCCAATGCAAAGGCATCAGTATTGCAAACAATAATAGCTGTCGGCACATAAGCCTACAGCATATTTGTTGCAAAAACAGATTCAAGAGGGGTAATGGGGATTTAGTGCTTTAAGTAGCAAATGTATTTGTGGACATAATTCCAGAAGTAGCATAGGTAGAACCAGGAAACCAACAATAAACACTACTAAGCCTGAGAGAAACTGTATTAGTGTATGACCAAGGCTCTGAAAAACAGACTGACTGCCAGCTGTAAGTGGTAGTGGTGTTTGAAGTGTTATGGTTTTTGAGGTGCGCACTGGTTATGTTACAATTGTAGCAACACGTATGTTAAATTTGTGTTACAGTAGTGGCAATATGTCCTAAAACCTACAGGCTTGAATCTTAGACTGCTGCTGCACCATTGGATGAACTACTGAATATTAACTGCTTTCAGTTAATATCCTCTCATATAATCCATGACGTACTGTATGTAAAAAATATTCCAGGCTATAAGCTGAGTAAGTTGACATAAATATGCGTGTCTACATTCTAAAATATTTTGATGAGTATTGATGATGTCTATCTTAAATATAAAATGTATTGTATAACTGAAACACCACAACTGAGTGATATTTCAGCATATTTTCATTTTCTTGCTTTTCAGTGATATATATACAGCCATCCATACAGCCTGCAGGCAAATGCACAGGTGGTTCTGACAAATATTTACAGTGCCAAAATTGTCTCGATCTTGCTATATATCACATATTCCACATATATTTGACACATCCCAAGCCATATTTATGTCATTAACTGTCATTTAACTGCAACTGGGATGGCAGGATTGCCATCTGCCAAGTTACGCCTTGGGGAGGCAGGCCCCATACCTATACAGCACCGAGAGTTTGCCACTTTCCAGGTTTTCCTACAGAAATAACCACAATGACAAAGGACCCTCAGCTCTTAAGAACATTAACGTTTGTACCTTCTGCCGGACCACGTGTAAACAAACAGTATTCACAAACAACTTCACAAGTCCACACAATAAGGTCCCAAACTTAGGGGATTTCCTGCCAATTACAAAATCTTATCTAAGTAGCCAACTGCAGAACACAGCCAAAAGGATGCAGTAAAAACTCTGTGGTCGGCATCTTGGATCTGTGTGGTATGGAAGCTAGCTAGCTTGCTAACTAGTAATGGCCACACACACACACACACACACACACACACACACACGAAAAAGGTAGCTTTTACAGCTGTTTAATCTTTTTGGGAAGGTCATCTATATTACATTTAAATACATTCCCTATGCAAACTCCTCATAATATCATTTCATGACTCAGACAGCTACATGATTACAAAGTAGACTATGAAATCTCGGACTGAATTTGTGACCATTAACATTACTCTAACCAAAACATGGTGTAGCTGCAGCTACAGATCCAAATTTTTTGCATTCATACAGCTGGCTGGCTGCTTAGCTACACAGCTTCATTACATCAGCTGCATGGCTAGCTGTCTTGCTAACTTCAGCTCAGTTCAGTTAAAAAGTATAATAAAACTAACATTACTGAAGTGTAGCTAGCTAGCCAGCACTGGCATATGACACCTATAAAATCATTAACGTTAACTGGATGGCTGACTATCCTTCACATATTTCATTACAACAGCACACTAGCCAGCAGCCTCCTGTGCTCTTAATGTATAGCTAATTAAAACTAAAAATACAGAACAATAGCTAGCCAGCCAGTGACATTAACTGACTAACTATAGTTAACTACAGTCAACCATCTAACTGCTAGAAGTTTCCATCCACCGCCCAGAACCTTGTATCAGATAACAAAAAAAATGCCTTAATGAAGAAGACATCGTTTAAATAAATATTTCCAACAGCTGATAAACTTACTCCAGAAGGGATATGTTTATACTTGGTTGTCAAATTCATTTTACAAAATGTACACGTTCTTATATCTTTGCAACTTTAAATAAATACCAATTGTAAAATAGATACTGTACATACATAGATAAATACATTCTTCATTATCCCCATGGAGACATTTTTCTAGAAGCATAATTTTCACATTTACAAACACACATTCTCACCAAGAAACATACAAGCATTTATCTATTAAACAAGTAGTTTGGCCCATTAAATAAATTTTGAATCTTACAAACCTATCCAGACTTATGTTTTCCCCATTAATGTACTGTACTGCCAAATAAATGCAGTACTATATTTTCTTTTACGATGTAAAATAATTTTAAAAAATCTTATTTGAACACAATTTTCGAAACAAAATAATTTTCTTGTGGCATAAATTTTGAATGACCACATTTTCTTCTGATGGTCAGATGAAAATAATAAAAAAAAACAGTTACTTGAAAAAAAGTTACTTGAAGTAATTTAGAAGCATTGCTTTGAAATAGAGATTGTTTAATTTGTGTGAGCTTAATAGCCAATATTGTTTCGTGCAATTTGGCCTAGATTTTGTATTGAATACTTTCAATGGCAGGCCTAGATTTTGCATGTTTTCATTAATGGGTTATAGACAGTGCTTTGTATGCATGAGTAACTTGGTCTTTTTCTTTACGTTGAAACGTGTTATCGTTTACTCCAATGGTTAATTACTTTGGACCAGGATAATCTATGTTGGCTAAATCAATACATAGGTCTTCACTGCGTAGTCCTGAAGTAAGTGCTACAGTATAACGTATATATAAGTCTAACTACAATTAAATCGCTGCTGCTGCTGCTAGAAGTCGCATGTCAAAAACATTGAATTAAGCCGAGAAGAAAACACGATGCTCTCCAAACGCCTGTCAGGACGGTTACCCACCGTTCAGGTGAACGCATTGGTCGTATTACGCCTTTAGTGTGTGGCAATTGCAGTTTAAACTATAGAATAGAATCGGCAATGGGCCACGTTGAATGGGATATCAAAGAGATGACACGTGGTTTTGACACAAAAAACAATTGCGCAAATATTTTTCTGGTCAGCAAATTAGCGGTGTCACCTTAGAGAGCGATAATGAAAGCGCGCGGAAACGTATTTGTGTTGTTAGGCCACATTTTTAGTCAATGTGATCGAACCATATCTCATTGCTATTTCTACATTTCTCGTGTGCTTTAAAATAAATAAATAAACCTGCTTCTTAAATTGATTTTTAATAAGCGCGTATTTTCGCACACGTGCTTTAATGCTCTGGCTTTTTGCCTTTGTCTTTACTCGCCTGTCCGTGAATCAGCGGCTCAAACACAATGGGGTAGTTTGCAGTGACTAAGTTAACATTTTGTAAACGCCATCTACATCCAAATAAATATTGTATGCATATGGCGTTCTGGGAGGTTAAGGACCATTTAAACCATTCCCTGAACACGGTTTCCGCGTCTTGAGACGACGTTCAAGACGCGCTCAGGTGCAGTAGCCTACACCTTGCAGCTACAGAAAGGGGACTTCGGAGCTGCGCAGGTTGATTCTTCGCTTCAGGCAACTCTTGTACGTTTCAGGTTTCCTATTTCTTCACAGAAAGGCATGGGTGTGTAGTCTATTCAGTAACTGTGAAAGGTATATGATACTGAGAAGAAATATTTCCATTTCCAGTTTCAGAGCGTTAACGAAATCATATCAGGAACAATAAAATACAATTTATTTTATTATCTTATCTTTCTTCGACACACAGTGGACCTTTTCCTTGTTTAGTCTAAGTGACAGTTTGTCCCTTTGTTGGTTTACTTTTAAGTCGTCAAATATTTCCACAGAACTGTATAAATGTGGACATTTTGTGCTGCAATATCTCTGCTCTCATGACCAGCTCTCATTTAACGTGACGATATTTCTTGTTCCATCACCTCTTCCATGTTGCGTTCGTTACTACAGAGCAGCCTCAGGCTACTTCAAGTATTAAGAAAAATGAAAAAGGATTAAAAATATTTACTTACCTAGACAGTGCCGACCAGTTCTTCCGACTAATGGACATATTTGTTGTTTATGCGATCAGTCCACTCTGTGCAGAAAACTTTTTTTGTTGTTGCAAAGTTCCGTCTTAATGCTTAGGTGAAGACTCTCAACGACTTTCCTGTTTTTCATAATCCCAGTAGCTACAGCGGTAGCCTACTGTACATGCACCTTTACCCCGCACCTCTGGGAGATCACATGACTTCTGAGATATCATTGTTCGAAGCGGTCATTTACCTATCCCGAGCAGCTCCTAAATGCTCTTTATGTTAATATGCTAATGTTGACAGGATTTCATTTCGTCGGAAGTTCTTCATTCTTCGCGACTGTAGCCTACTGTTGTTATTTAGCATAAGCATGGATGGACGGCCTCACCTGTACTCAAACGAGCACGAGCACAGGTTGGAACTTTAAGTGACTGCTTAAGTCGCCCCTGTCGGTTAACCCTTACACCCCCCCCCCCCCCCCCCCCCCCCCCCCCCACCGACCCATTTAAACCAATATTATAGAAAAACGGTAGGTCTCATGACAAAACGGTCTACAAAAAGCAGGTAAAGTGTGCCAAATCTACCTCAACAGGCGTGAGAGGTACACTTTTCAGTAATGCATGCATTTACAGACAATACATAAAATGTAAATATAATAAAAATTTGTCTATTTTTTTAATGAATTTTGTTTTACAATACATATTGTGTAAGCCAGGGGAAATCATGTGTATGATTTAATCTAAAAAATAAGAATATAAGTGGCAGAGAAGAAGACTGTTTTGAACAGATAATAGAGTTCAGAATTCATGCACACCACAGTTCTGTGTTTGTTTAGTTGGCGGTAACCACACCTTTATTAAGAACTACATTCTGTACTTTGACCTGGACAATGTATTACCAGTATAAGATGCTTTAAGAAGTGACTTCTTAAAAAGATAAGCGCTCAAACTTCCTGTGCAGACCAGAGACCATTGTTTTTCAACTCCCAAGTAAATTGCAATTATATAGCTTCTAATGTTATCTACATTCAGCCTGAAAACTTTTATTTCAGATTCTGAAACAAAGAATACTTCAATTATGTGGCACCTGTTAGTACTATGGCATTACAGAGTAATGCAATTGTATAATATGTTTTTTATTTTCATATATTTATCTACGTGGTAGAACAGGGGTGGGGACCCCTTTTCCTGAATGGCCATATATATGACCTATATATATATATATATATAGAGAGAGAGAGAGAGAGAGAGAGAGAAATTTCTGCTCTTAACTTTAATTGATCCATTTAATTGGTTGTTTATTTAAACAACAGAAAACTCTCATGTCGCTCTTGGGAATATTCAGGCGGGGTAATTGTGAAATTGTTGCCAGTATCCTTCATGTAGAGTGTTTTGTAAAATGAACAACATTCATAGCTGATGAACTGAAAAATATTTCTGAATGCGTTTTTAAAAATCGTCACATTTCTTTCCACATTTGTGCCTCTGTAGAGTTACATTTTAGCAATTATTTATTGAGTACTTTGTTTTTCTCAAGGCATCGTTATCGTTACAGTCTCATATTACAATAATTAATTTTAATAGGACTGATGAGTTCATTACTGACGAAGAGATGGTGATGATCAGCTGGGTAGGAATACCACAACACCCATGAGAGCATTCTGTTCCACTGAGCGGAGGATAATGACTTCCTTCAGAACCTGAAGACATTCCTTTAGATCATTCAAGAGAACCAAGCTGCGTGCCCATTGGCTGCGGTGCAATTTATTGTAGCGGTCGAGAGCTCTGATAGGCTGGAACGTATTTGCATCGGTGCACATCGCACAACCTGAAACCGTGTCGGCGATACCACGCATGCAAATGGACGGAGTTATGCCATCCAGCAGCAATCATGAGAATAAGCAGGCCTTTGTGAGGCCATGAGGCCTTATCGTGGGTGAATGTCGTGAGCTGACAGCCACCACCAGTAGATTGGGGTTGATAGGGCAGTCAGGCCGATTTGCATGTAGGCTAGATGAGGCCATGGAAAAAGGAGAAAGGTCTAGGTGCTTAAATCGTTTTATTGCTATGCAGGGTGTGGCGCATCCGACATTTTACCTTCACTATTGTGGAGGAATGGCTCTCGTGGTCAATTTGCATCTTTTACAATCCCCCTCGCGAACTTTTGCAGGTTATACTGCTGTCAGAATGAGTTCTGGTGGCGCACACTGTAAAATGGGGTGCTTTGAAATGAAAAAAATTGATGCTTTGAAATGTGAGCCATTGTACAGCGTACTGCCAGACTGGCAAACTGTCAAGAAGGAAATCAACAACAAAAGGAAGTAATTCAGAAGTGTTATTTTTACATGTGTTAATGTGCTCAGTGAAAACCTGTATGGTTTGTGATCCATAAATTGTGTACAGTATGATAGAATGCTGACAGGTAGAGTAAGCATTCTTTAGAGTGTGTACTTTGCGCTTTCCTGTTTAAACCATACTCTGAAAGGCATCACCATATGCACCCTTATGGCCCGTATGGTGACTCAATTGATAAATCTTTTCACGTCTTAATGCATGTCCTTATTTGGACAGGAAGTCAGCACACTGGATTAACATGTTGAAATGACAATGTAGGTATGACATCTAACTCTGTGAATGTTCAAGATGGAATCAATTGCTAAACTGCAGTCCTGTAACAAATACTTATATCTGATTGGGGAATGAATGCACAGACACAGGCATTGAACAGTGTACCAACACAGAAGTTGTTAAAAAAAACAAATGGCTAAACACTGAGATGCATTGAGGTACGTTTCTAGTAACTGCCTTTTGAAATGCGACCCTCATTATCAATCACTGTTAAAAGAAAAAACAGTTTATTAATTTGAGCATAACATCCCCTGATTTGGAAAACATACAGCTTCATACCAGTTATACAGCATGCAAATACTCTAAATGCTGAACTTCAGTATAATTCATATAAGGTTTATACATCATTTGTAATGTATAGTTAATCACAGAGCTCACAAATGTACTTTACATGCTAAAATGAATTATATAGTTTAAATAGCAGAGTAATATAATAGCATCAGTTGAATTTTACTCTGTAGCACATGTAGCTTGAGGGAGTAATTGATTGTATTGAATCCTTGCAGGGTTTGATACAACGTTAAATCTTATGGAATAGAACACAGTCTGAAAGTTACCATCACAGCAGATCTGAGGAAACACTGAGTATACATTTAAGAACAAAAACCTGTTACTCTCTTTTGTCAATTTAACATGGATTAAGTACATTAAGGCAAAAGACACCCTAAGCAGACATCTTCACTGATCGGTTGAGAACACGCTAACAATGGTGTTTTTGAGTCTCCACTGCTTCCTCTTTCATCACTTCCTGTGAAACAGATCAAATAAAAGCAAATAAACATTGGTAGCATAGGGGTAACGGACAAAAATGAACATCTAATATTAAAAGACATCAGTAACACTTTCTATGAATGGCCCTTCATATGAGCTACATAACTCCTTCATAAGCAGTAATAATAGTAAAAGCACCTGACATTTTTATGTCAATAAATGCAAATGGACATGTTATGCCACAGCTGATACCACAAATTACATCATGACATAGGCATGTGGCAAATGTCACTTGCTATTTGCTGTTATTGACATAAGCATTCATACATGTCTGTGTGGTGTTTCTGGATGTTATATGTAATGCTTCTGAAGCGGTTATATAGTTCCTATGAAGGACCATTCATAGAAAGTATTATGAAAATATCTCAGAAGTAAATCATACATAGTTAGTGCCACGGTCTCATTAGGTGTGACTATTAAACTGTCCAGGCCAGATGCAGGCAGCTTCATTGTAGAGCTGCCATACAGCTTGTCAAAAAGGGGTAGGGATAATTGTGTCCTTGGACCACAATAGCACCGCAGCAGGACCAGGTGGATAACAGATCTGAACAGGTGACAAAGAAACTCAGAAGTATGCCACATGTCCCGTTGCAGTGATGGAGTGACCAGAATCTCTCGCTCAGGTTCGACCCAGCATCTAAGCTAAACGAATCCTGCAACATCCTGACCATGCCACATAGACAGGTCTGCTGCAACTCCTGAAACGGAAGTGCAGAGGTGCGCCAAATTACCAGGAAATGCATCTGAAAACAAATCCAACCAGTTCCTCAGAGGGACTTTGATGGACCTGCCCAGTGTTCTTTCAATGTGAGGATTTCCAACGGCAGAATTAAAAGCAATTCCCAAGCTGAAAACGGAACCATATGTGGATATTTTTCAAACGTTGAAAAATAGTGAGTGTGAGAGTGAGATTTTTGTTTTGCTGATTTTTATTTCTGCTTAAGAGTGATTTGGAATGTCCTGCTGGTACTTTTGTCCTGGCTGTGCTTGTTTGCTGGTACTTTAAATAGTTTAAAATGTAAACTCAGGAGAAGGTGCATGAAGCACCTACTTGTGGAAGGTTTCCTCCATACCCCATTACAAAAAACATGTGCTCCCCTTTCTGTTTTTCTTACCAATTTGTAGTCAGTAACTGTTATTCTGGCCCACAGCCACTACTGTTCCAGAGTTAGCACTGATCTGAAGAGAGACTTCTCTCTCACTAATCAGAGGAGATACCGCTTTTTCACTGATCAGAGAAGAGACCTCTCTTTCACTAATCAGAGGAGATACCTCTCTTTCACTGATCAGAGGAGAGACAAATTTTTACTGTTTTTTTTTGTTTCTTTTTTTAAAGGAGTGGACATGCAGGTCACATGACCCCGGCTCACCTCATCACTGTGTGGGACCCTTTGCAGCGTCAAACATCTTCTTCCTGCCCTCCATTCCAGACATGGCCTCCACGTTCTTCCTCCAGTCACTGTCCTCTACTGGCCTCTTCTATGAACGACAGAATGGACGAATGATGAATGGACAGAAGGAGAGAGTGTAAGGTAAGGAGGTGTAGGAGGAACAGATGGACAGTACAGAGAGCGAAAGTGAGGAAAAGATACCATCGGGAACAGATAAAGGGAGAGTAAATAAATGAGCGAGAGCCAGAGAGAGAGGGAAAAGAGGGATAGGGAAATATACTACCGTCACATTGGAAAGGAAAAAGGAAAAAAAAAGGAAGGAAAAAACAATTTAGGGCCAGAGCTCAGCAACTTCAATGTACCACAAACTAATTTTCCAGACCTCATTCAGCCATTACCTTCATGTATGACCTCATTGATATTGAAAGCCAACTAACAATGATATAATCTAGCTTTAAGGCCAGTTCTCAAGGGGAATTCAGTTCAACTGTTGAAACCAGGATGATTTTCCACAAAAACGCATCCCACTGCTGTGTAATCCCAGTTGTCATTGGTAATTCGTGACTTCAGGCTCATCATGAATGTCAGGGACTGTTTTACACACTACAAGCAACACAGCACTATAAAGAGGTGTGTTAGAGGTGAGGTGTAGCTATCTCGGGCAACAGCAGGAATCCTGGTGCGTTGAAGTGAAGTATTAAGGTGACTCAAGGAACTCTGCTGATATAACCTCTCATTAACTCTGCTAGGTCATGGCCAATTGTGTCTGCTACAGTGCCCTATCCAGCCAATGTTGGGTAATGGCACAGCCAAGGCTGAGAACCTGAGCCTATAGGGTCCAGTCTATGCTCGTTATGAATGCAAGTGACTCTTACTTAAGCAATAACGCAGTGCTGTATGACGAATACAGTCACAGCTACAGGGGAGTTGCTAGGCACGACCCAAAGTGTATTAAATGGTTGCAACTCATCAAAACAATTAATTGGTGACACAATATTATTTTGTAATAACATTTAGTAAATAACGGTTTGTGCATGGAGTGATACTGTTTACAAACAGGCTATTTGAGTAACTGTTACTGTATTTACAGTCAAAGTAGGACGTGATTCTCAGCCAATCAGCGTCCAGGATCTAGAAGCTGCTTGTATCCAGGGCAACTTGCATAGGTGCAAACATGCAGGTTTAGGCCAAGAAGTGCTGATGCTGAGTCATCGGGGTCAAAACCAACAGTGGTAGCATGCTGCTGCAGACTGCTGGCGAGCGAATGTTGGCTAACGAGGTAATGCAGCAAAGGCTCAGACGTGTGACTATAAGACCCAGCTTGTGTCTCCACTGAAGGCCATCCCTGACTGAGACAGTCCAGAATCTTCTCTTAGTCTTACTCTGATCAATGAACGTGGATTTAGTCCTCAAACGGAACTGAGGTTTGGCTTTTAGGTGCTGCCATTCTGTTATTGTCAGTTATACACAAAGACGGCTAGGACTGTTTGTCACAAAACAAGGTCAGGGAACAGTTAATTCTCTTGGGGCAGGACTTTCTTTCTTGTATACCACAATAATTTACAATGCACTATGGCACCACTGACATGATATGAACAAACCAATGGCATGCTTTCAGTCCTCAGACAACAATCCATTCAGCAAAAGTGCAACGCTGGCATAAAGCAAGCATACAGACACTTTAGAATAAGGTTACAGTAATTAACATGAACGAAGTAATTACTCAACATGAACAAATAATAATGTTTTAACAAAACATGATAGCATGACAGTAATATATACAAACTATTTTTGGTTGGGAAGTACTTCATGATGTGTTCATATAAATCAAAACAACATTATTCGAAGGTTTCTGTTTGCTTCTAAAGCACTGTGTTTGAGTTACATTTTGCCTGAAAAGACTATCAGTTGAGGAAGGCATGCATGTCAGTGGTTTGTTTGCTTCATTAAGAAGACATTTCAGCTGAAGACAAAGTGATCGTCCTCTCCTTTCTTTTACAGTCGTCGTAATTTGACACATTTATAAAAACCAGTACCTCAGTCCGTGGAGAGGGCTAAGCAGGGAGGGGGGAGGTGGCCTAGGCGTGAGTGACAGGTCCGTCCTACTGGTCGAACAGGTCCTCCGCTCTGTGGTGCGCTCACGCGGGACGGCCGAATCGGAGCGTCCCGCGGGTCCGGGATGGGGCGGGGCCGATCTTGGAGGCGGGGCGGAAAGCCGGCCCGCACAAAGCCTGGCCTCAGCCGCCACAAAGCCGCCATTGTCAGGCTCCGCCGCGCCCGTGCGGGCGCCGCCCAGCATTATCAGCGACACCATCTCTCCCGCGCCGCATCAAAAGCCCCTTCCTGCCTCACACTGCGGCGTCCCACATCCTTCCCGAAAGCCAGTCTAAGCGCCTTTGAAAAGTGATGTCATCTGCATTTCTCACATCACTGCTGAAACTGAGGCTCCCTGTGGGGACAGAGCTTAGACTTTTCTTCTTGGCGTCTCCTTGGGTTCCGCCATTGCCCAGCACCTTCGGTTCCAAAGAAGCCAGGCGCTCACGTAGCTTTAAAACAGTGTAACACCTCAATGGCTGTTGAGTCAGATGTGGGTATGGTCACTGTCATGAGGTTCATCCCCTCCCTCCAGACCGTAGGTAAGGTTAACAGTGTCCAGGCCATGAAGTGCCAACACAAAACAGTTCAGCCAGGAAACTGCGGTCTCTCAGCTGCAGCCAACTTAGATTCCTACACATTAATTTAACCAAAGCTAACAATAACACATGCCCTGTTTCTCAGATCAAATGATTCAAATGAAAGTGCTGTATTGTTCTTTTTGGTTGAATGGAAGTGGAAAAGCAGTGGAAAAGTACTACAGTAAATCAAGGGGCAGTCTTCACCAGTGCGTGTTATAATAACATACTGAATATTAGTAGCAGAGGATCTGCTATGTAATGCCTCTTGTCCTCAAGATGGCCCTTTCCCTAAGGATATGGTAAATGGTACTGTATTTATATAGCGCTTTTATCCAAAACGCTTTACAATTGATGCCTCTCATTCGCCAGAGCAGTTAGGGTTTAGGTGTCTTGCTCAGGGACACTTCGACACGCCCAGGGCGGGGATCGAACCGGCAGCCCTCCGACTGCCAGACAACCGCTCTTACCTCCTGAGCTATGTCGCACCTCATGTGTTCGATTTGAATATACATTTACAGTATGACTTTGCCCTCTGCGTTCTTCTGACTGAGGAAATTGTAATTGTTTTTCCATCAAACATTCTGAATTTTTTAAAAGGCCTTTGCTATTCCTTTTTGCATATGTCATAGGCCCTTATTTGTGAAAACCATTTTTTTAGGTTTCTAATGCAGGATTTTAATCTTGGTCATGAAGTACTTCAGGATGTGCTTGATCTTATTGTTAGTCAACATGTCATTGACCGATTAAAAAGTAACTGAGTTCACAGTTAAGCCCCTTCACCTGGAAAGCTGGGTCTAAAATGGAGCACCCATCAGATCAACCAGGACCGTTGTGGAAAACCCCTGGCCTACCTTCTCAGTGTCCTCCTTCTTGACGGATTTGAGGTTAGCCCTGAGGTCCATGGACACCTTGTGCTTGGAGCCCAGCAGTGACCGCAGGATGGCGTCGGCCGACACCCTCACCCTCCTCAGGGTGGGGCGCTTGAACTTCCCCCGCAGGTCCACCACCTTGATGGTCAGGTCTTTGATCTAAAAAAGAAAATGGGGGGTGGGAATTTGGGGATCTATCCTAAATTCAGCCAAAAAAGAACTCCCTAGGAGCAACTGAATATACTGAAATTTATTGTAAAATACAATAAAGTGATTTCTAAACATGTTCAAATCTTTTATTATTTAGTACAGTAGAGCCCATTTCTGTAAGGAGTTTTCTGTTGCTCTGTGTACACTGAAAATTCAGCTTGACTCTGAAACAGCTGAATTGTGGGATTTGTAGTTTGGCCTTGCTGCTGCTGCACTAAACCGTACCTCTCTGGTGTTGTGAATGACTTTGGCCTCGATGTCGTACCGCTCCTCGTCCACCGCGTCGATCTTAGCGTGTAGCTCCCGGCAGAGCTCCTGTGGTGAGAGAGAGGTGGGTCTCAGGGAGGAGCTTCACCAGGCCGCTAGGCTACAAGCAGAAAAGCTTCAGGAGCCTGACATGGCTGCCTTACAGTAGAGCTTGGCATGGCTCTTACAGTAGAGCTTGGCATGGCTGTCTTACAGTAGAGCCTGGCATGGCTGTCTTACAGTAGAGCCTGGCATGGCTGTCTTACAGTAGAGGCTGGCATGACTCTTACAGTAGAGGCTGGCATGACTCTTACAGTAGAGCCTGGCATGGCTGTCTTACAGTAGAGCCTGGCATGGCTGTCTTACAGTAGAGCCTGGCATGGCTCTTACAGTAGAGCCTGGCATGGCTGTCTTACAGTAGAGCCTGGCATGACTCTTACAGTAGAGCCTGGCATGGCTGTCTTACAGTAGAGCCTGGCATGGCTCTTTTACAGTAGATCCTGGCATGACTCTTACAGTAGAGCCTGGCATGGCTCTTACAGTAGAGCCTGGCATGCTTATCTTACAGTAGAGCCTGGCATGGCTCTTTTACAGTAGAGCCTGGCATGGCTCTTACAGTAGAGCCTGGCATGCTTATCTTACAGTAGAGCCTGGCATGGCTCTTTTACAGTAGAGCCTGGCATGGCTCTTTTACAGTAGATCCTGGCATGGCTCTTACAGTAGAGCCTGGCATGGCTTCTCTTACAGTAGAGCCTGACATGGCTTCTCTTACAGTAGAGCCTGACATGGCTCTTACAGTAGAGGCTGGCATGGCTGTCTTACAGTAGCACAGGTGAGCCAGCGAGGTACATTGAAGCTACAAATGTAATCTCAACTGCGTTGTCAGGTGTTGAGCGAATATTTGATGTCCGTCATCATCTTTGTTGATTCAGTGCATATCTGTCCGGCCCCATCTATCCACCGCACATGAGGAGTCACCATAATGGCTTTTGTGTATTGCCATGGTAGGTGCTCCATACCGACAGTATTTTAGCTTTCATCTCCTTATAAAACCTTTGATATTGGACGCAGTATGTGCTCAGCAGCTTTTGTGAATTGGTCGATACACCGTGTTGTCTTTGATCAGATTTCAAGAGAACTTCTCGAACACAAATGAAACAACAACACAAACAAAATCTTGTGTTATATAAAACGAGCAGAAGAAAGACTGGAGGCAGCTGTAGCAGCTGGCTCTGTTCTTTGCAGCACCCAGTGCCTTGTGGGAAAAATATTGATATTGAGAACACCTGTAGGGCAGAAATCAGAGGGGAGAGTAGCGTGTCACTCCCTTGTCAGACAAAGCCAGAGAACAGGTGGAACAGGAAGACTAACAGGAAGACAAAGAGGAAGAACAGGAAGGGGAGGGGCCAATGCAAACACAACATTAGCATGGCTGAAGGTAACTCACACATTACTGTCAATAGAAATGACACATGCATAGCTAAAGGTCAGCAGCCATCTCTTGATTTAGCCCTTTTAAATGAAGAACGTTAGTTCAGTGAAGATGACTCAATGTATAACTGCCATTTCATAGCATGTGGTGGCCACACTTTCTTTCCATCACCTGTATATGTATTATATTGAATTCACAATACTCAATACCATAAGCGCCCTAACCCAAGAACCTGAGGAATGTGCCACTCACATTATAGCTAATACCTCATAACTTTCACACACCACTATGAAATAACAGACATATCACCTAAGTTAAGGGGTCCTAGCTCATGATAAATTAATCCCCTTCACTCATACCTTAATTCCCTAGTTAATTTGTTATGCATATATATCTTGGCCTTATATATACCTTAACATAAAACATTTATTAAATCTGTTAATGTTCTGTGCAAGGGTACATTAATGGATGCAGCAGAGAAACAATACAGCAGAGGCCTTAAATATATTTGTGTAATAAACTCCTTAATGGCATATTTAAGGTATGTACATCAAGGTATGCATTAGATTTAATTGTACAATGACTAACTGCCATTTTCAGTTGAGGTCTATATTCATTTTGACATTTTGAAAATTTACCTCAGAACATTCTTTTGTATTTAAAGGACAACCAAATCATAACACATATGCACAAATGCAATCATATTGTATCATATAGCCATAGCCATATGGCTAATTTCTTGACTGATTTTCTAAAGCAGGGGACCCACAGGTATTTAAATTTACTTTATAACTGATATTCTTGTGAGGTCCCTGTAGACTAGGTTTACACAATAACCTGGTTAATTTTGAAATGGCTATATTAATTAAGTATCATAGTCAATAGGCAGTCCAACTGGCTAACATTGAAAAACATAGTTAAGCTGACAAAACTGAATATGCAAAAAAATAATTCATTTAACAAACCGTTTTGAAAAGGCTTAGGGTATGGCCAAAATGACTGATTTTACTGGTTACATTAAATATTATTTTCAAATAGGAAAATAACATTAGTATTGGGAAACAATCAATATGCCAGGCAGTCAATCTCGATTAGAACTTTTCTGAAGTTGACATTTAATTAAGGTTGTAGCATAATTCCAACGTTTTATATGTTTAGTTTTGGTGTAGTTTGTCTCCTGTGTTTGTGATTAAAACATTTTTTTTTTCCATTTTCAGATCCATGCCTGTGTAGTGTATACATTGTTTAGTTTTTGTTTCAGTTTCAGGGGGAGAAAGTAGGCTTCAGGTAAAATGCTGTAAGAATCAAACACCTTTCCCTTAACAGAGTGGGAACAGCAGGCCATGACCTCATTAGACACTGGAATTGGGTTTTTACAGTAATGTGCAACGTTTTCAATTTGCTCAATTGTAACTTTTTTTTAACACTGGAACCTGTGGCGGACTGTCAGTATGAGGTGGAAACAGGTGGCCATGCCCCCCCCCCCCCAGTCAATGTGTCCTCCAGTTAGACAGCTTTGGTTCACAGAGCCTGCTGCTCTAGCCTGAGTATGAAAAATAAAAATGGCCTCTCAATATCGTGGACGCTGGTGGCTAGGATGGTCGGTTGTAGGATTACACCTGCAGATTTGTTGCTTTGATGTTTGTCTTTCAGTTTCTAATTGAGGCCTTGGACACCAGATGTAAGATAAGATAAGGTAAAATAAGTTACACTTAACTGATACCCCGCAGGTTAACTTGTGTTCTGCATTTGACCCACCCTAGCTACTGAGGAACAGCGGGCAGCTACAGCGCAGTGCCCAGGGCTCATCCAGTTCTGAGGCCAGTGCCTTGGTTAAGGGCCAAGGCAGGAGTGCACCTAACCTGACATGCATGTCTTAGTGTGGGAAGAAACCGGAGTTCCCAGAGGAAGCCAGGGAGAACATACAAGCTCCACGCAGAGAGGATCCGTCCAGCCAGGACTCTGAACTCGGAAGCTCTGTCTCGCAAGGCAGCAGTGCTACCCGCCCCGCCAGCGTGCCACCCTTAATTGGTGTTCGGCACCAAATTGGGTACACTGCGGCCCTCCATGCCTGGTACCTCTGCTTAAACAGTCCCGTCTGGGCACACCTGTCACATGACGTCATCGGGGGCATAAAGGAGTCTGACGGTGTTTGGAACAGAGCCGGTCCGCGGGGGAAAGGGGTGTGGGGAGCACGGTGGGGATTTCGGTTTCTGTTTTACGGGGGTTTGTGGCACCACCTGGAGTTCAGCGAAGGACATGCCGCTCGTCTGCAGGGGTGGGGCCTTCTCCTCCAGGTATCTCTCCTTCTCTTCCTCTTTGTCCACGATCTCCTGCTCAAGTTCCTCCTTCGCCTTGGCCACCATCAGACTCTGAACAGGCACACACTCACACACTTTACACGGAAGGTCTATCATATATATTTTTTTTTTTACAAGTTCTCCAGCAGCCTGTGTAAAATGACACTTGTGTGTTTTTCTGCCTGCTGTAGGTGGGGACCATAGGTTACTTGGTGCCCGTTTTGTGGTGTAAATGAGCTGTGTTCTCCCTCTTGTGGTACATAAATGAACAACAGTATGGAAATTGCTGTGCACCAAAAACATCATTTTCCGGATGATTTTTTTTTTATCTTCAATGTTTGTTTTTCTTCCACTTTGGAATTCTGAGTCATATTTCTAGGCCTGACTCATTGCTACATCATTTTGAGAGAGGTCAGTCAAAGCACATGCCCTCTCTGACTCTGCAGTTTAGGGTTAGGGTTAGACTAAGCCATGCTGTTGCTGCATCCGCCAGGAGCCAAGGAACGTGTATTATATGCATTTGGCTCAAACCAACTCGGGGACACCAGCTGACTAGAGGAGCCACTCTTGTGTGTTGAGTTGGGGGAGGGAGGATTTCGATAACGTGCCAGTCTACAGGGATGTGGGTTGCAGTTGGTGTGATCACAAACTGATACCAGAGCTACAGAGCATCACTGCGCTGAAAGCTGGCTCTTTAACGGGATGCACTGCTCAATCGCCCTGAAAGATTCCGTTTTGGTCACACTGCATGCGACGGCTCAGATGAGACTCACCTTGAGCATGAGCTTGCGGGAGGCTGAGATTTTGGACTTTGTCTAAAGAAAGATGGAGACATTGAAATGACATTAGAGCTATTCACATGAGCACAGTGCTACAGTCATATACATACATGAATCAGTAACACACCAATCAGATGAATTCATCCATTTATTTTTTTTACCTTTACATAAACTGTAGCTTTATATAGACTATTTCTATCATTACCTCATTAACATTGTTGCATTCCATTAATTTAAGATTTTAAGTGCTGATTTTCTTTCTCGTTCTCCGTCTGTCTTTCTTGCTCTCACATGCATGTGCGTGCAATAAAAACACGTGTGAGAAAAACGGGTGCATTAGCAGGGATATTTATATGACATATTAAACATTCTTACCTCACGTCTGCAAAAAAAAAGAGAAGAGTGTAAGAACTTATTGGCATTGGAGTGATATTATAGTACATTATCAGAGTGAGCACAATTTAATTTAGTTCTTTAAGAGCATTTCTGTTATGAGTAGAATACATCAAATTCAGACAGTGTTATTTTATTTTATTTTTTGCTTTTCCACCAGAGTTATGTTGTATACTGTTGTTGCCTAGTAAATGACCAATTGGTGGTTTCATTTTACTGTATATACTGTTATTATTATTATCTGTTTGTCTTGGAAGGGACAGGATCTATGTGTTTTAATCTGAAGTATCTGAGCCATTGTAGCTCATGGAAGAGCTTGTTTTGTTTCAGAGTTGTTGTTATTGATGCTTTTCTGTGAATATCCCAAGTGCTATGTCTGATAACATTATAACAGCTGCCATATTGTAGGCGGCTCTGAATTGGTAGAGGTGGGGGGCGATGGGATGTGAAATAATGCAATGCAGTATACGTACAGTTGCTCCGGCATCTTGGTATCGATGGCTTGCCCTGCAAGACAAAAATAAGGTCTTTTGTTTCTGGGCTTGACGAAGCGGTCACATCGGCCACTTTATTAGATTCTCAGCTGTTGGAAAAATGTGCGTTCATCAGAGCTCGAGTTTCCACTCCCGTTATTTTCTTAGCCAGCCGTCAGCAGCGCTAATAAGTAGCGAACCGCGCAGTGACGGACGCGCCTCGATTCCGCTCTCCGGCCCTCATAGTTTGAAGGTTAGGGATTCCTGCCAGTTGTCTACGGAGTGGGAGGCCTCCACAGCCTATAGACTTCTCCAGCTGTCTCTCCAAAACACGGACTCCCTTAGAAATGGCTGAACGACAGAGGCGAAGGCCGAGCTGTAAAAGGTAATTTTGACCTGAGTGGAAAACGCCTGCCTGGATCAGCTGAACTGTCTGGGGTCCCGGCTCTTTGTCCCTCTCCCCGGCGTCTCGCTGTGATCCTAACTCATAAAATAAGGCCCTGCGTCCCACAGTGCATTGCCCCCAGTGCATCAGGCATTAAGCTGTAGATTCTGGTGTTAAGCCGCGCTGGGTTTGCACACTACCAAACGTGGAATACGCGGCATTGTTCTGGATGGGGTTCAGCTTTCGGAGTGAGTCACCGGGCCGGCATTTCAGGGTTTCGATGTCGTTCCATGCAGAAGCGCAAGCTTTGGAGCGGAGATGCTGTTAGAACCGCACTGTTCTAAGGGCAGATGGCATTCAAAAGCACCTTCAATGAACCAAATGACCCGAGGGAAGTGGACCTTTAAAATACATCGCAAAGCATTCTGGGGAGGTTTGATTGGGGGTGGGGGGTCGGAGTATTGGAGGCTGCCCTGCGTCGTAGTACCAATGCAGACAGATAACAATCCCCTGCTTTCTTCTGCGGATTAGCTGCCCAGAAGGAATTCGGCTCCGCAAATAGCCCCCGGGTCGCCCTGAGGGAGCGCGTGCGGACCCCCCTCTGCAGCTCTTTATCAGCCTCTGGACGAGGGTCCCGTCACCGTCCGCCCACACGAGGCGGAAATCTGAGCATCAGAGTCCGACATCGCAGATATGTCTGGCACTCCCAGATAGCTCAGGGCCATTATCTCCATTAGGTATTCCCCTGCACTGACTGTACAGGGATACTCATCCCTGTGTCTATTCTGTGAAATGATACAAGGAAAAAAAACTGTAGTCCAGATACAGTAGTAGTATTTTAGTATTTAATAATAATGTAGTAATTGTAAGCAGATATGTGTAAGAAATGAATGAATGAGTTCGCTTTACTTGTAAATATGATGCGCACAGTAAAGTCTACTGCATAAAGGTTTTTGTGCTGATATACATTATGGATTAAATTTTTTTTTTTTGTTAAATACTTTAGCCAGCCATAAATTCAGTTTAGCAAATCATGGTAAAAGAAAATATATATGGTTTTATTCTGAGAATGGATGGTTTCAATTTTAAAATAAAGGAATTGTTAGCATCGTAATAGCAAGGTCTCCCTCAGTTCTCGGTTTTGCTTTGGACCCCAGTAGTGACACGTCTGTTTTGTAGCTCGATATTCATCCTCATCAGTGAACTTGCGCACTAGGCTTGCCATCTGTTACTGATCTGTTCGTACTTTCTTCCCTGTAATTTCTGTATTTTTGTAATTTCATGGCACATAATGAATTCCTCTCAAGTGAAATCGTTCTGACTAGGCATCCATTTTATATACTTTAAAGCCATTTTATGTTTTAAATCAATCTGCTATTAAAACGTTTTTTTATTATTTTTTTTCCCCAGGCAGTGCTTATTAGAGAATAAATGTTGTATGTAGTACATCAGTATATAATGGCATGAACAATGAATGTCATATTGATAATATCAGTGCTATAAAGCAATGACCTCACAATGCAGACCAATGATATGAATGCTAATGTTGAATCACTTAGCCATAACCCTACCAGAACTAGACCAAGCTAAATACACATTTCTTTTGTTTGCATTTTAATAGTTTAGTAGTCTTAACCAGAGCAACTTACACAGTTTACATTACTTCACATACAGTCTGTTTATACAGCTGAACTCAGGTTAAGTACCTTGCCCAAGGATTGTCTAACCATTATAGTACCTAAATCAAAGCTCCCAGTTTCAGTGAACTTATGTCATTACAGCCCCTTATAACCCCATCCGCTAACAAACAGATTTTGTTCCGTTTCTCTGGCAGACAGTATAACATTATATCAAATAAGTTTTATTTGTATAGCGCTTCCTACTGAGAACTGTCACTAAGACCCAGACAAAGAGCAAGACACAGAGTAAAAGTAAAAACCAGGCTTGAACCCGCAGACAGCAGGGACAGGAGGGATTAATCCTAGCTCTCAGACACACCCCACACAGTCTGACGGGACGGAGGCATCCTACCTTGGTGAGGTGCGATGTGCGGTGGTCACTGCAGCCGGCCGACGGGACAGAGATGTGCTGAAGGAATGCGCCTGACTATTTAACCCTGGCCCCCATTGTCTGGCCTGGTCCTCACTGGGTGGTATTAATAGAGCAGCCCGCTCTCTGTCTCCCCCCTCAACACACGCCCACACACACGCACACACACACGCACACACACACACACACACGCACACACACACACACACACACACACATACGCACACGCACAGTCTCATTCACATCTACACACACACACGCACACGCACAGTCTCATTCACATCTACGCACACGTGAACACACTCACACGCACACACTCAGCACACGCCCACACACACACACACACACACACACACACACTCACACACTCACACACACACACATACACACACACATACGTACACGCACACAGTCTCATTCACATCTACGCACACGTGAACAGACTCACACGCTCACACACACACACACACACACGTACGCACGCAGGCACGCACTCAGGTCCACGCACACGCACACGCACACACACGCACACACACTCACAAACACAAACATACACATGCACTCACACTCACGAAAATAATCACATACTCACGTACACACACACACACACACACACACGTATGTACGCACTCACACACACGTATGTACGCACACACATACACACACAGTCTCATGCACACCCGCGCGTGCACATACACGTACGCACGCACTTACACACACACACATACACTCACACGTGCACACACTCATGTATACACGCACTCACGCACACAAAAATACAGTCTCATGCACTCACACACAAACACACACACACACACACACGTACTCGTGCACACACGCACGCATACACACATTCATGCACATGTGCACACACACACTCACACACACACACACATTCTCGTGCCCACACGCACGCATACACACATTCATGCACATGTTCACACACAGTCTCACATTTATGCAGGGATTTTCACAATAGCTCAGATTCTTCATCGTCCAGCACCTGAAATTCCTGGCTGTCGGACATTACTGGGGTTCAGAGGTCTCTCCGCAGCCTCTGATCGTGGGGAGCCTGGGGTACGTCGCTTCTACAGTAAAACGTTTTTCACAAGTCTGCATCCAGAGGAGGGAAGCAGGCAGGTCTGTCTCCCGTCGAGGGAGGCCTCTACCTCAGCCCACCTCTGACGGGACCGTGGCCTAGCGTGGTGAGTTCAGCCATCAAAAACTCGCCAAACTCTCTGTGATGAAAAATAAATGTTCACTTCTAATTAATTGTGCATAAATTCTGGCTGAATCGATCCAGGAACCTGCTCCAGAGAGATTAAATACATTATTTCCCGGGATTGCAGACTCCTAATTTTACTGTAGTTGGCTGATGATGTTGGCCAGAGAAGATATAGTGAAGTTTTTATTTTGGCAAAAGAATGTTGTAAAAAATATGGTTTGTTATTATTGGTCAGTTTCATCACATTGATTGCGAGTGTGGTGGAGTGCCATGGAGAGTGAAACAGGTGAAATATTAGCCTGCTGAACATGTAGCAGCCCTCCAATCTAGTGTGGGTACTGTAGTATATACAGCAGGAGGCTCAGTAGGACCGATGTGATAATCCAGATCTGGAACCGGGCTTCTAGCATCTCTTTAATCATGGGGGTGCTGACACTTCTGAGTTTAGTGGTTCTGTGTTCCATTGCCAAACAAAAAAAAAGAGTTGCCACTTTGATCATTTTTCATGGTGCATGTTAGCATAACCAATGATATTTAGACTGAAAACATTCAGTGTGCACATCCTGATTTAGACAGCAGTAATCAGTGATCACACCCTGATTTAGACAGCAGTATTCAGTGTGCACATCCTGATTTAATCAGCAGTATTCAGTGTACACCCTGATTTAGACAGCAGTATTCACAGAGTGCACATCCTGATTTAGACAGCAGTATTCAGTTTACACCCTGATTTAGACAGCAGTATTCAGTGTTCACATCCTGATTTAGACAGCAGTATTCAGTGTTCACATCCTGATTTAGACAGCAGTATTCACAGAGTGCACATCCTGATTTAGACAGCAGTATTCACAGTATGCACCCTGATTTAGACAGCAGTATTCACAGTGTGCACACCCTGATTTAGACAGCAGTATTCACGGAGTGCACATCCTGATTTAGACAGCAGTATTCACAGAGTGCACATCCTGATTTAGACAGCAGTATTCAGTGTACACCCCGATTTAGACAGCAGTATTCAGTGTTCACATCCTGATTTAGACAGCAGTATTCAGTGTTCACATCCTGATTTAGACAGCAGTATTCACAGTGTGCACACCCTGATTTAATCAGCAGTATTCAGTGTACACCCTGATTTAATCAGCAGTATTCAGTGTTCACATCCTGATTTAGACAGCAGTATTCACAGAGTGCACATCCTGATTTAGACAGCAGTATTCAGTGTACACCCCGATTTAGACAGCAGTATTCAGTGTTCACATCCTGATTTAGACAGCAGTATTCAGTGTTCACATCCTGATTTAGACAGCAGTATTCACAGTGTGCACACCCTGATTTAATCAGCAGTATTCAGTGTACACCCTGATTTAATCAGCAGTATTCAGTGTTCACACCCTGATTTAGACAGCAGTATTCACAGTGTGCACACCCTGATTTAATCAGCAGTATTCAGTGTACACCCTGATTTAATCAGCAGTATTCAGTGTTCACATCCTGATTTAGACAGCAGTATTCAGTGTTCACATCCTGATTTAGACAGCAGTATTCACAGAGTGCACATCCTGATTTAGACAGCAGTATTCACAGTATGCACCCTGATTTAGACAGCAGTATTCACAGTGTGCACACCCTGATTTAGACAGCAGTATTCACGGAGTGCACATCCTGATTTAGACAGCAGTATTCACAGAGTGCACATCCTGATTTAGACAGCAGTATTCAGTGTTCACATCCTGATTTAATCAGCAGTATTCAGTGTACACACTGATTTAGACAGCAGTATTCACAGAGTGCACATCCTGATTTAGACAGCAGTATACAGTGTGCACACAGTGTGCTTTCCTATTTCCTATTTCCAGTGTATCATTTACTTCCTCGCAGGACATGACTTGTGGTCAAATAGAAGAACCACTCTGACAACGCCTATTTTACTTGTGCTGTTTTACTTCACTGGCCAAGTGGTCCCAGGGTTGCCATGACCGTTGTCTGGGAACCGTCCCTCTCGCCACGCTGACCAAGACGAGCGTTCGGGCCGCGCAGCCTCGAATGCCCTGAGATCGGGGCGGGTGTTGGATAGCCCCAGGGGAGAGCAGGAAAAGGCCCTGTGTAATTGGGTTTATTTACGACGCTGTCGCTGAGGCTCGAAAGCCGGCGGATGAAACGCCACGGTGCGGTCTCGCCTCACTGACACAGGCTGAGAAACACCTGCCAGTGCCACTCGCAGTATACGTGTGCTCTCAGTATACGTGCACTCGCACTCACAGTATACGTGCACTCTCAGTATACGTGCACTCGCACTCGCAGTATACGTGCACTCTCAGTATACGTGCACTCGCACTCACAGTATACGTGCGCTCTCAGTATACGTGCACTCACAGTATACGTGTGCTCTCAGTATACGTGCACTCGCACTCACAGTATACGTGCACTCTCAGTATACGTGCACTCGCACTCGTAGTATACGTGCACTCTCAGTATACGTGCACTCGCACTCACAGTATACGTGCGCTCTCAGTATACGTGCACTCGCACTCACAGTATACGTGCACTCGCACTCACAGTATACGTGCACTCACAGTATACGTGCACGTGCACTCTCAGTATACGTGCACTCGCACTCGTACTATACGTGCACTCTCAGTATACGTGCACACGCAGTGTACGTGCACTCGCAGTGTGCGTGCGCACTCAGTATATGTGCATGTGTGTGCATCAGATCTCAGCCAAATAATTATCCCCAATCCTTCTCCCTTCTAGATACCTGTCCATTTCCCCCAGGTGACTTACTTTTTAAAGAAATCTTTGTTTTAAAGATTTCATCAGTGTTTACCAGTTTTATTCTTTCATTTGAGTTTTGTTTTGAATTTTGTTCTGTCAAAGATCCACATTGGGTCAAAACTTTGTGAATAATTGATTTTTTCCCCCCCATGCCTCTCCCTTAACCCATAGGGTCTACTGTTGGATGTTTGTGTTGTTGTTTTAAAAGGTTTTAAACATTTTCTGGCAGGTTAGGCACAGGTCCATTCTCTATCCCGGTTTTAGGAAACGTATAAACACCTTTCCGTCCACGGTCTCAACCCTCCACCTCAGGAATCCATTTGGCTTTCTCTGGAGTCATTGTCCTTGGGAGATATCTGCTCGTCCCTCGGGTCACTTCCGCTGGTCTCTGCGTGTGGGGGATCTGGAGCCAAATCCCAGACCATGCGTACTGTAGGGTTAAAGTTAGGGATCGACTTCCAATAATCACCCGATTTACACCCGCAACAAAAAACCTCAGTGACTTTTCTGCCCAAATTCAGCTTGACATTTTTTCATTACTGTCAAACTGTGTGTGGCAATTATTGTGATTTAAATATTTTCACTGTTTTGCTAAATTTTTATGACAGTGTTATAACATTCTTTTTCTCAAGCTGTGATATAATGGCATGACTTGCTCTGACAGCTATTAATGTCATGCTTTTAGCAGCATTTTGCAGCTTTTATGTTGTAGGTCATAGTTCTAGCTAAGAGTTTCCATCTATTATCTATACCCACTTATTCCTGGTCAGTGTCACGGGGGGGTGCTGGAGCCTATCCCAGCGTGCATTGGGCAAGAGGCAGGAATACACCCTGGACAGGCCGCCAATCTATCGCAGGGCACACACACCATTCACTCGCACACTTTAGAGTCTCCAGTTAGCCTACTGTGTCTTTGGACTGTGGGAGGAAACCGGAGTACCTGGAGCAAACCCACACGGACATGGGGAGAACATGCAAACTCCACAAAGAAAGGCCCCGGCCGGGATTAAGTGCTGCCCTAAGTTTCCCATTATCAGTATATTATCAGATCCTGGTGTCCTGCTGATAGTAAATGCCTATGTGCCTGTACGACAGGCTGGGTTCTCTGTGCTAATATCAGATGGCACGGGACACTTAGCCTTAGATAGAGGCAGGAGTGATCTCTAAGATCAGACACTGTGGAACTCCTAAAATAGCCCTTCCTGAGGGAAATGTCCGTACCACCCTGCCCCCTCCTCCCCCCCCCCCCCCCCCCCCCCCCCGGTCATGATTTTGGGAGCTGGCGGTAGAGGGGGTAATGAGGATAAAATGGAAAAAGTGTGGTGTGCCAGAGGTGGGATCGGTTTACCCCTTTGCCCCTGTGCAAGAGGGTAGACCAGCCCCCCCTGGGGTGTTCTGCGTGCAGCTGTGGGGGGGGGGGGGGGCAGCAGCTGCTAATATCAGTGATCAAAATCTATATTGAAATATTCAGACAGTTCAGTAAAACCAACTGTGTGCTCTTCTCAATGTGTCTATTTGCAGTACTCCAAATGATACTATAAGAAGTGACCAGGCCTGGGTCAGATATGTATTTGTTTTGGATTCAAATAATTTTCTATGCTTTACTGTTCTTGTCTGGTGTAGTGGAAGCAGTGAAATACTTGCAAAAAGCGCAAACCCCGTCTTCTGGTCATGTTGGCAGGCTCAATTACACCAGGAAAGAGCAACAGAGCACAGAAAAGTATTTGAATTCAAAACAAATACATATTTAAGCGAGGTCTGGAAATGACAGACTGAATGTGTATGTATAACACCAGTATTACATGAACAGGGAGGGTAGGTGCTGTGCTTTATACTGTGTAACTCGGTCATCACAGAGTAGAGGAAGTGTAACTAAAGACCTAAAGAGGAGTCTCCTGTAATCCAGGAATGGGCGGGGCCAGGGAGGCAGTGAGATTTGAGCCAATCGCAGGCCAGTAAAGGTCACAGCCACGCTCCCGGAGATCCCTGTGTGGGCCCATCAATCAGAGCCGATGGCAGCCCGGCATCCGCGGCCGGCCTCGAACCCGCCGCCGCGCCAGCGCCCCGGCTACTCGGTTCCATTTGATGTTTAATCGCTGGATGAGAGAGGAGCCTGCCGCGCACCCACAGACCGCAGCCGGCTGCGAGAGAGCGCTTCTGGAACTTTCCCAATGCGAGGGCCTCCTGTAAGTCTCCTTTCCCAAAGTGCATTTTGCACGACGATTTAAAATTGTTTGCACTGGAAGTGAAGCACAGGTTCACACTAAAGTTCTTTTTGCCCATGTTGAAGTGTAGTTCCGAGCTTGAATGTACACGTTCTGAAGTCTCTGTGGCAGAGGAGCCAACAGGCCAGCTGTGTGAGCTGGGGTGTCCTGTTTTGCAGCCAAAAATGGCTCTGTATGGGACGCCCTCTGTCCTGTCTGTAGCACTTCTTGAAGAACTCACCAAATTTGGGTTGCTATACGGTTACTGCTAAAATTCCCACCACCATTACCCACCAGCACCCCCCTCAAACGAAAAACACAGGATTCCCTTGTATGGGACATTTGGCCACCCTACCTGTCTGGCTTGTGCTGCAGTGCATGAGGTTCCTTGAGTACATGCGAAGGAATGTAGCAATGTAAGTCAGCACATGAACAGCTGCTGCAGAGCGTGACCTCAGCCCTGAAGGAGCAATGAGAGTGTGATTCGTTCCCTCCAGCCTTGGCCTTTAGCTTAGCGGGCTGGCCAACGGTATGGCTATTTGGTAAATGGACTGCATTTATATAGCGCTTTTATCCAAAGCGCTTTACAATTGATGCCTCTCATTCGCCAGAGCAGTTAGAGGTTAGGGGTTAGGTGTCTTGCTCAAGGACACTTCAACATGCCCAGGGCGGGGTTTGAACCGGCAACCCTCCGACTGCCAGACAATCGGTCTTACCTCCTGAGCTATGTCGTCCCATATTTGTGAAGAGCAGTTGAACGAGCGCCATAGTTTTAAAGTCACAACAAGCCTGCTCCATTGCACAATAATGTAATGCTTGTTCTTAATCTGTGAATTAGGTTGTACGATAAACAGATCTATAGCTGTGTAAAAAATGCCAAAGGTCTTCAGTGGGGTGGGGATCAGTGGTGCATCCAGTTCTGCTGACAATATAGTCATAATGAGAAAAACTGAATTATTTTAAATATTAGCCTGTCTCTGGATCTACTTTAAGAACTACCCCAGGAAGACTGGGTTCATTTGAAAGCAAAAGTGGCCCGTTATATTGTTTGCTTCTCCCCATTTGCATCCCTAATTAGACTGCCCAATCACATACAGCCTCATTCATGCTGCAATGTCCACAGCCAATGAGGGAGAGTTTAGACGAGCATGTGCTCGCTTCCTAAGCTTGTGATGTCACCAGCTGCTTTCCACAACACAGTTGCACACAGCTTCAGCAAGCAGACTATTAACTGGAGGTTTCTAGAGAGCAACAAGGTGTGGATCAAGCCCTCCCTAACCCTGGGGGACATTACCGCCCATTTTGCTTTACCGTGGGGGTACCGGCGAACGTATCCACTGACACGGCCAGGATTCGGTCCTGCACAAAGGGGTGCAAAGAGCCCCTGCAGAAGAGCAGTCCCATGACAGGCCGACTCTCCTAGGATCTCCATGTGCTCTCCTATATTTTCATTTTTCACTAATACTGCGTTTGCATAGTATTCATTCATATGCTTCAAATATGTCTATCTATGCGAGTCAATATGGATTCGTTTTAAGGAGCAAACCAAACCAGCAATGTTTCACAAATTCTTAAAAGGAAGTTCTAAAATTCTTTTAACACCAAGTTCATGTGGAAGAGAGACCTAAAAGTAGATGTCACAGCTTTACATACAGCATATTCATATAATGTCCATACTGTAATCTTATTAATTGTTTTCTATTGTGGTGAATTAAAAAGGCCTTCTGTCTGATGTTTAACAGAGACGTGTTTGTGTATACACAGATTTAAAATGCTATGTCAGGTGTAAATAGAAAGTACCAAAAGTGTGAGATTGTTTTGCCACAATAGCAGCCAGTGAAGAATGGTGTGAGGTATGTTGACAGTGACCTCATTGCCTGTAGTCCCGAAACAGCCAATCAGCTGCATGCAGTCCACAAGTAGAGAGCTGAAGGCCCTGTCTGTCTGTCAGCGCTGCACCTGATGGGCATGGAACACTCTGGACAAATCAATCTTCTGGTTCCTGCCTCCTATCTCTTTACCAAGGCAACATTGTTCCCAGGAAACCACTCCCTCTACCGTCGGTCGGCTGTAAGTAATAAACACGGAGGGGGAAATTACTCCCATAAACCCGAGCAGAGGTCAGAAGTCCATAAAAAGTTATCCCTGGACTTGTTCTTTCTTAATGGCCGCGGTATGAGAGAGAGCCGTGAGAATGATGGAATGCGGAGATGATTTAGCCAGTCTGGGGAATTTTATGGACTCAGATATCGCAATCATAGGTCATTTGATGAACGCTAAAACATTATTTTGAGCCCATTATGATGACACTGAGAAGTTTGTTTACGGACTTTACGCAAAAGAAGTATGCCTGAGGCACTGAATTTTGCCCAGGTTCATCAATGAATCACACTAACTGTATTTGCAATAACACTCTTAATAAAAATAATACGAAGAGTAAATGTGACAATATGCCTCCTAGATCACATGTAATATAAACTATTCTGATCCCAAATAAACATGAGCTGTCATAAAGGAATGCCTTGCAGTTGGCTATAGATAGAGATTATATAAACAGTAAAAGCGGTTTGCCCTTGACGATAAAAACAAAAAAAACCCTCAAACTTGTTTCCTAACTTCGTTAGGAAAAGGTTAAAGAATTTCCCCAGACAGCAAGCACCAAAAGCCAAACCCTAAGCAGCAGCTCTCCTTTGTCTATGTTGGCTGATAATTTAACTAATTTGGAAGGATATTTGGGTTGAAATGCAATAAGCTAGTGGTGTACTGTGTTTTTTTGTTTGAGGTATACCGTTTTTCCTGTTAACACTTTCAAGTCCTGTATTCAGTAGGGTCGCCAGGCCGGATGTTTTCCCCCAGGTGTACAAAAGTGAATTTTTTTTTATCTTCGGGGGAAGTTTCAAGGTAAAATTTATGCGGCTAATTGTTTGGTAGGGGAGAATTTAGAAGGATATTTTGGTGGTCAAAATCACAAGCGTCTGGCGCCGCTAGTTTTCATGAATTCGCCAGATTGGGTGCATTTACAAAACGGGAAGAAGCCTTCACAAAAGTGGGGGAAGCGGAGGGTGCTAAGGAGAGACCGGTAGCTTGGAGTCGCATCTGCATGCCACCAGATCAGTCACAGATGGCCTGACACTGTTAATCTTATCACCGGCGTTGCGTCAATACACCGCGATCTCGCTTTGTCTCGGGATCACCGCTCTCCGATTGATAGGACTGAGTGCTTAAAGCGCAGGCAAGAAACAAGAGGAGAGAGAGCAGAGGGAGAAAGGCGTGCCGACGCGACCCGCCCCCCCTCGCTCTCCGTCCCAGCGCGACGCACTGGAACACGCCTCGGTGGTCCTCGAGAACACGCCCGCCAACCCCTCGTCCGCAAAGATCGGTGCCGTGACTCCCCCCGCTGCGCCGCGGTGGCCTGGAGAAAGGCGATCGGCGTGGAGGGGTTACTTCGGACCGCTCGCTGGACCCCTCTCTGTGCGGCCGCGCCATTCTAAGGGGGCGAGAGAAAGCAGGCTGAGAGGGTTTATATATAAACCGTCGGGGGCCGGGGCAGCTGTACGCCAGAGACCCAGAGCTCGCTGTTCAGGTAATGCGGCAGAATGGCACCCCCCCCATCACGGCACATAACCTTCACTAAGTACATAAGACACGGGCGTTTTACAACTCAAATACATTCCGTTTATAACTGTATAGCCTCCCGTCGTAATATCCCACAAAATAAATACGTGACAGAATTAGGTAATATTATTTGTGTTGCCTCTCAGGATTTAACTTGTATGCAGCATTTTAAGTGTAACCTTGTTTTCGAGTTTAAACAGAGTGGCTCTAACAAATATGAAATGCAGCTGACGCTGACGTGCAGGTTTGTATATGAACAAGAGCATATTTTGACTACGCAGTTAAACGTGGCTAAAAGTGACTCACAGTTCTTTCAGGGTGAGACATTCGCTTCCCAAGCCCCAATCTCTCTCACACCCACACACTCCTGCCCCCCCCCCCCCTCCCCATACCCTCCCCCCCAACCCCCACTCCGCCCTCCCTCTGTCTCAGCTCTCTCGTCTGTTTAAGGCCCTTTAGCTGTCTGCTGCCCTGCTCTGGATGATTAATTAGGGGTCAAGCACCACAGATATATAATGCACTATAGTGCCCTTTTTTTAATCCTTCAACTTTCCTGCCCAATGGTTTAACTATTTTCCAGATTCAAACAAAAAAAACAACAATAAAAACAACAACAAAAAACAACTAACAACAGTAACAACAGCAAAAAACAACTAACAACAGCAACAACAACAACAAAACAACAACAGCAGCAGCAGAAACAACGACAAAAAACTAACAAAAACAAAGCATGGAACTCAAAAACAACATGGTTGTCAACAAAAACTTAAAGCTTCTGAGTGTTGATTCCTTCTTGGTCAGATTAAATGTGTGACAATGGCACATGGAATTGATAAAACAGTGGTTTGACAGAATCCTTTTTTTTTTTTTGCATGTACTGTAGCGGACACAAGGTTCAACACATGACAGGTTACATAATTCTGCTACTTAAAGTAAATATGAATTAAATATGTGGAATGTGTGTTCAGTTGATAAACATTTTTTAAGACTCTCCAAAGAATAATGATCTAAAATCATACCTGAACACGACAGATTTATTGAAGGACAGAGTTCGCCCCCTGTTGGTTGGATACTCACATTGCTTTCGAATTCTTTCACCTGGCTGTTGTTACCAGCTTGCCATTAGTGTTTCGCTCTTTGCAACCGCTTTGTGTCACCGTTGAGTTGAAATGACATTACGTTTACCAATGTTTTTACGAGAACCAAGACATTTTCGCAAGGGCAATTCATATCCTTAAATGAATGAAGGGTATGTAGTGAAATCCTTTATTGGTATTGGTTGAGTGTCAGTGCACAGCAGCTTGGACGTTACGTGCTTCTGATGTGCTTTTCCCTTGTGGATACATTAAACGGCTATACAGCCGAACAGCTGCGCGGGCTCAGGCCTGTTTTAAACAGGAAGCAGGGAACGAAGTTGAAGCGAATAATGTAATTTTTCATGGAATATAAGCGAAGCATATCTGGAGGATTGGCCGTTAGCGTGCGCGGTACACTTTTCATATACCCCACTCAATGACGCCCAGCTGCGGCTGGAATGTTGCGGTTTTTGGATGGATTTAGACGAGGGGCCCGGCTATAACCACACCACAACACCGCAGGATTACTTTGGACTGAGCAAAGAGCAGTATGAAAAGATAATGTGAAGAATTGCTGGACCTCAGTGTGTATTAAATCTGAATCATGGCAACGTAATAGTGCATAGACAATTTCGTTTTAAACAGTTTCAAATCACAGAGGCGGTAGGCTACAGTTCAGTCACGTTATGTTGCGTAATTTACTCATAGATTCTGTGATGTGGGTGACTGGTATGCCATATGACAATTTACAGGTTACGATTAATAAAACATTCTCAAGGTCAAAAATCATGGTTTGTCAAAAAAATATTCATATAATAAATTATTTTCTTTTAGTGTCTACATTGTTCCTCCACTATTACATACAAAGGATCACGACAGTCATGCATAAAATTTTAAGCGGCCCCCGTGTCCACTAACTCGTGTTGCGTACTACTTTAAGTCCTTAAGCGCACATTTATCCCCATGTTCAGTGTTATCCGTGCCCAGCTGCCGGGCCACACCTAGGTTGCCTTGGCTCACCGCTGCTGTCACGGACGGCTGTCACTTTCTCCGTGATGCTGGCGGGGGGTTGGGGTTGCACACGGCACCGAGGCAGCGTGCTTGGCACGGCCTCTAAGCGGCGGAGAGACGAGGCGCTGACAGACGCAGCGCCAGAACAGCGGCACCCTCTGGAATGCAGGTCTCCTCTGACCTCCACCTTCCACCTGCGTTTCTCTACTTCAAATGCTGATGTACTGAACACGTTCACCACTTCCGCAGTAGGGTGGTAAGATTAATAAAGATGAAAATATGAAGATTATAATACATGTGTATTTACGGCATTGAAGACATTGGTGTGATTCGAAGCAAACAGCCTAAATAAAGATTGTAATTTTAGAATTCATGCTAGAAAATAGATGTATAGGCTACATGGATGAGCATGAGGGAAAAAAGGTCGGTCGTTATGATGAGATTCGTTTTAATCACATGTTCATCCAAAGACAATCTTATCTAGGGGGATTTAAAAACCAATTTGACAAACGGCAATGACATACAAGATGTAGAGCAAAATCCATCATTGAAAAAAATGTTTTACGGGATTTTGGATTCAAATGGTTTCAAACTCCTGCCAGAAGCTGACAGAGCGGCTAACCTCCAGCAGCGAAGCCGGCAGGAGCTGAACCTAAGCGAGTCGGCTAAAGAATGCGAGGCCAGATTTCCGGTTTGGAAACGGGCTGAAAAGACAGGGCTAATGTCTGAAATTGCGATGAATGGGTTTCTAAGGCCATATTGCGTATATCTGGACCTTGGTGGTTTTGGTGCAGTCGTCATCCTCCCACCTGCCACTTCAGACAAGTCTGGTTCTCTTTGGCTCCTGGGGGTTAACTGAAAGGGTGATCTGTGATTATAAATTGTCCCAAAATACAGTCAAGGACTTTCGGTTTTTGATTGTGATAGTGTACACCCACATATGGGGGCTGCCCTCAGCTTCGAGGCAATAGCATTCTCTTCTTTATATTTGTGTGGGCTTTTAAAGTGTGTCCTGGGTGAGTGTGTATGTGTGTGTGTGTGTGTGTGTGTGTGTGTATGTGCGCGCATGTGTTCGTACAGCCGCATACACAAGGGAGAGTGCATATGTTTGTGTGAGTATGTTTGCGTGTGTGTCTGAGTATGTGTGCGTGTGTATGTCTGTGTGAGTTTTTTTTTTGCGTGTGTTTGTGTGTGTGTGCGTGTTTGTGTGTATGTGTGTGTGCGTGTGTGCATGTTTTTGTGTGTGTTTGCATGTGTGTTTGTGTGTGTATGTCTGTGTGTGCGTCTGATTGTGTGTACGCGTGTTTGTGTCTGTGCGTGTTTGTGTGTGTCTGAGTATGTGTATGTGTGCGGGCATGTGTGTCTGAGTATGTGTGCGTGTGTGTGTCTGAGTATGTGTGTGTGTGCGTGCGTGTGTGTGCGTGTGTGTCTGAGTATGTGTGTGTGCGTGTGTGTCTGAGTATATGTGTGTGTGTGTGTGTGCGTGCATGCGTGTGTGTGTCTGAGGGTGTGTGTGTGTGTGTCTGCCTGAGTATATGTGTGTGTGTGTGCGTGTGTGTCTGAGGGTGTGTGTGTGTGTGTGCGTGTGTGTGTGTGTGTGTCTGATGGTGTGTGTGTGTGCATGTGTGTGTCTGAGGGTGTGCGTGTGCGTGTGTGTGCGTGTGTGTCTGAGTATATGTGTGTGTGTGCGTGCGTGCGTGCGTGTGTGTGTCTGAGGGTGCGTGTGTGTGTCTGAGGGTGTGTGTGTGTGCGTGTGTGTGTGTGTGTGTCTGAGGGTGTGTGTGTGTGTGTGTGTGTGTGTGTGTGTGTGTGTGTCTGAGTATGTGCATGTGCGCCTGTATTTCATACCTCTCTGCGCTGGTCGCGCTGACGCCCGGTCCTGACGGGGCTGACCCGGTGCGTCTGGCGGCTGGCGGGAAGGCCGCGCAGCTGCAGCGTGGGCGCTGAGTGTTTACTCTGGGCGGACGCGCTGTTCCCACGCTGACGCCGGTCCAACCGCCGCAGACGCACCCCCCGTGGCTCCCACGCCTCCCGGGGGGGGGTCATTAACCCCCGACACGCCGCCCACCGCCCCGAGACCCGTCTGCGCTCGCGACACCAGGGTGGTCGTCACGGCGCCCTCTCGCGCTTCCTCGCGGCTTCTCATTACCTCACAGCGCCGCTGTTCTTTGTGTTACCACGGAGAATCCGAGCTTTCCGCGGAAACGCGATACTTCCTGAAAACAGGCCTCTGTGTGAGAAACTTTCTCCCAGACCTCCTCTGGTATTATTAACTTGAGGGACCTTTAGCATTATCTGCCTGTGCAGTTTTCAGATTAAAGACCTCCTTAGATCATTAATTTAGCATTTCTTCACATTGAATGTTGAAGGCTGTCTCTAGTCTGAGATTTGGACACATCAGTCCTGTTCGGGACTGTTCAATTGTTAAATTGCACAAACATTTTCCTTAATCCATTAAGTTGTTTTTTAAAATTTCCCATTATTTATCTCTCCAATTTAGAAAGCTATACAAATTGTAGGTTTTTCCTGTAACTGTTAGATACCCTATCAAAAGAAAGTTAGATTCAGACACGGGCGGTGGGCCCTGGACTTCTCCTCTGTGTGAGGGTGACCCGGACAGTCATTCTCATTCATCCAGTGCAGTGCTGGACTCACACACCCCCTCAAGAGCTCAGAGTCTCCATGGGTCTGCGCTTTACAACCCCCCTGGCCCCCGTCCCCCTCACAGATGTGCGTTACCCAAGCCACAGGGCTCCTGTCTGCCAGGTCCTAGCAGCTTTAGCGACGCTACGACTCCTATCTGTCAGCCACTAGCGTGTTAGCAATGCTACAGGACTCCTATCTGTCAGCCACTAGCAGTGTTAGCAATGCTACAGGACTACTTTCTGTCAATCACTAGCAGAGTTAGCCAGGACTCCTATCTGTCAGCCAATAGCAGCGTTAGCAATGCTACAGGACTCCTATCTGTCAGCCACTAGCAGAGTTAGCAATGCTACAGGACTCCTATCTGTCAGCTACTAGCAGCATTAGCAGAGCTACAGAACTCCTATCTGCCAGCCACTAGCAGCGTTAGCGACGCTACAGGACTACTTTCTGTCAGCCACTAGCAGCATTAGCAATGCTACAGGACTCCTATCTGTCAGCTACTAGTAGCGTTAGCAATGCTACAGGACTCCTATCTGTCAGCCACTAGCAGCATTAGCAATGCTACAGGTTCCTATCTGTCAGCTACTAGCAGAGTTAGCCATGCTACAGGACTCCTATCTGTCAGCCACTAGCAGAGTTAGCAATGCTACAGGACTCCTATCTGTCAGCCACTAGCAGAGTTAGCAATGCTACAGGACTCCTATCTGTCAGCCACTAGCAGAGTTAGCAATGCTACAGGACTCCTATCTGTCAGCTACTAGCAGCGTTAGTGACGCTACAGGACTCCTATCTGTCAGCCACTTGCAGCATTAGCAATGCTATAGGACTCCTATCTGTCAGCTACTAGCAGCGTTAGTGACGCTACAGGACTCCTATCTGTCAGGCACTAGCAGCATTAGCAATGCTACAGGACTCCTATCTGTCAGGCACTAGCAGTGTTAGTGATGCTACAGGACTCCTATCTGTCAGCCACGAGCAGAGTTAGCAATGCTACAGTACTCCTATCTGCCAGCCACTAGCAGCGTTAGCAATGCTACAGGACTCCTATCTGCCGGCCACTAGCAGCGTTAGCAATGCTACAGGACTCATATCTGTCAGGCACTAGCAGAGTTAGCAATGCTACAAGACTCCTATCTGTCAGGCACTAGCAGAGTTAGCAATGCTACAGGACTCCTATCTGTCAGGCACTAGCAGAGTTAGCCACGCTGCAGGACTCCTATCTGTCGCACTAGCAGACGTGTGTGGTCAGGGATTGAAGAGCATGGATAGGGACACATCTCTCTGTTGGTGTGGGCTGCAGTTCACCCTATGCTGCTCCACTCCACCCATCCCCCTCCCCCCTCCTCCGTTTCCCGGCCTTGGAATCTCCCATGGGGCCGTTCTGCTGTTTGGCATGCACAGCCGTCGTTCTGTTTGGTCTTAAGGAAGTTGCTCTTGGAAAATACGCTTCAGCTTCCATTCAGGATGCTGGCGCAAGGCTCTTTTATTCACACGGACAAGCTTTGGTCTGCCAGGACAAAGTTGGAGAGTTACGGGGAGTTTTAAATAGGGGCCTTCGCGGGGCTGTCCGCAGCTGCTGAACGTCCCTCCCCCAGCCCACCATTAAAGCTTGCAGCGTGTCTGAAAAGCCCCAGAAGAGGATGGCATTCTGGGAAATCTGCTCACATTAATGAATGAGATGTGGACAAAAGTGGCACCTAGTTGTGTTTTTTCCTGGGGTTAGCTGCGGTCTTTCTGTGGCTAGCTGTGGTCGGCCTGTCAGTGTGTTTAATGTGAGTTGAGATACTGTACATGCCTTTGATGAAACAAACTCACATACTCTCAACAACAGGGGTGTGGAGCAGTGGAAAAATAACCAAAAGGTCATCAGTTCAAATGTTGGACTGAATACTGCTGTTTTAAGAAAACAAACTTTTTTATGAGTGAGTAATTTCAGTTAGACCCAAACATTTATGTAATGCTGAGTGTAAGCCGTATAATGACCCTGGCTAAAGGAAGCCACATTCAATGTTTATTCTTTCTCATGGGACCATGCAAGGTAAAAATGGTTCTACTTGTTTGTTGTTCTAGCACCGGTCTGTCTTTATTACTTTGCATGCTGGGATTATGAAACTAATTCATGATCGATGTCGTATTTATTTCATGCCACACTCGTGTTCCGTTGCAATTGCATTTGGTTATTTATGCGCCTTAATTTTGTTCTCTCCAATACTGAAGAAAATAATTAGATTGCAGTGCTGTTCTCTGACATGGAGATGTGTTTACAGTTCAGTTGAAGGTCAAAGAGAGTCTTTTATAGTTCATTAAGAGACAGGCACATCCAGAGAGCTCCGACAGACCCCAGAGACTGCACATCTGCAGTGTAATCACACTGTGTGGTTCTGTTCAACACTGAATCTGCGTCCCATTGGTTTAACTCAGTGTGCGTATTTGTGTTTGTGTGTGTGTGCGTGTGCGTGCTTGCGTGCAAATGTATGCGCCTGTGTGTGTGTGCGTATAGCTAATGTTTTTGCATGTGTGTGTATGTGCACGAGGGGGTGATTAATCTGTGTGTGTGTGTGTGTGTGTGTGTGTGCATGTGTATGAGTATCTGTGTGTGTGTGTGTGTGTGTGGTGTATGTACGTGTATATGCGTGCATGCGTGTGTGTGTGCATGCATGCATACTGTATGTGTGTGTGTGTGTGTCTAATGTTTTTGCATGCATGTGTATGTGCACGAGGGGGTGATTAGTCTGTGCATGCGTGCATGAGCGAGCGAGGGACAGACAGACAGACAGACAGAAAGCAGAGATGTTGGAGGTGCTCCAGTCTCCTCCAGTACTGTTTGGACAAGACATTCCGCACACTTCTGCTGACCTGCCCACACCCAAACCCATGCACCCACACATGCTGTAGGGAGTACTGTGCCCCTCCCCTCCACCCAAAACTTAAAAACTACCTCCGCCCACACCCTTACAGTTACACACAGGCATCCGAGTTTCACCACTGCCGAGCAAGGCACTCTGTTTATAATGATACAGAAGCATTCCTGAAACATTACAGTACATCAGTGTTTACAATGTAATCTTTTAGCAGTGGATTGGTAGGGCTCCACACTACATTGCTAACTTTGTTCAGACCTTCCCTTGTGGCAGGTCCACCTGTGAACCAGTGAAATCTGTCCAGACCTGGTTAAAATGGTTTTATTTGAAAAAAGGAACATCTGTTTTTTTTCAAAGCTGAAACAAAATTCTTGTTCAACTCCCTGCACATTTTGGTATGGCGACATGATTAACAGCGCAGGAGTGTTTTCAGATTTTACCGGCGTCTGAAGGGTTAATGCTCTTCAAATGTGTGCCTGACCCAGGTCTGGTTGCCACGGCGCTGCTCCAGACTGCTAAAGACTGGGAAGCTGAGACGGACCCTTGCATTCCCGCTCGCTCCCGCCTGCCTCGCAACAGGCTTGGCCCGCATGCCGGAAATGTGTGCCGCTCCTTCTGGTGTCTCCCAGAATGTCTCGCCCTTGAACTGCAGGACAAGGCCACCAAACGCTGGCTTGCGGAAAACAAAAAAAAAAGAAAAAGTGCAGGGTTTCTTATGCGGCCTTGGATACCGGCTCAGTGGCTGGTCCTGGCAGGAAACAAAATGGCTCCTTTAAAGCCGTTGTGCTTCCTTTCCTTACGCCACTCCGGGGTTTCCCGCACAGAAAGACAATCGGCTCATTATGTCCCGGCCCCGGAGTTCGAGAAGGCGGTGCGGGACATCCCTAAACGGGGACAGGTGACCTGCACCGCTAAAAGAAGTCTGTCTTAACAAGTGTTTTAGCCTTGTAGTGAGACTTTGAATCTTATTTTTTTCTATTATTTTTCTAATAATTTTAGAAAATATTAGCTTGTTTTAAGTTATGTTTTGCTTGACAAGTGAAACTATCTTGAAATGAGTCAAACTGTCTCACCTCATTGGCAATCTTTTAGTCTTATTTGGTGAAAAAATAATGGAAATAAGATTTGAAGTCTGAATATAAGACTAACATACTTGAGATGAACACATTTTTTGGTTTTTGCAGTGTGTGGGAATGGGATCTCTCTATACCTCGGAAACTTGTGATGGAGGCCGAGGACCTCTGCAATGCTGTAGGACTAGGATGACTAGGGCCTGTTCACACTGCGTGGACATAGCATGACATAGCATGACATAGCATGACATAGCCTACGACGCTGTCGGCTGCCCACTTTGACACTGGAAGCTGGTGGAAATAGGGGTGTGCCGATGCCTACAGCTGAACTCCATGCAGTCTCTGCTCCAACAACTGATCCAGGACCAGCTCGCCCGATCCTAATCAGCACCACTGGCCATTACATGGGCAAGCCTGTGAAATGCTCCAGGGTCAGGTCATTGGGGCAGAAAGTAAACCTGCTGTTTGAGATGCCAGGTCTGTTGTACAGGATGGTCAGAAGCAGTGGATTGAACTCTGGATGTGTGAGAGGTTTGTTTTTCTCACTTCTGTGTGTGTGTGTGTGTGTACAGTATGTATGCGCGTGTGTATGTATGTTTGTGTGTGCCTCTCCCCATATTTTCTTGGACAAGGTCGGCCACAGCTTCTCTTTGTCCCCCTTGGATCCGTTATCAGGGTGAACAATCAGCTCCGCTCCTGGTCCCAAAATCCTTCCCGTACCCTTTTCCGCAAGGCAAGCGAACTCCCTTCGTTTCAACGCGGTGACCTTTACTCAAACCAGCGGCTCCTTGGGTGCGGTCCCAGCGGGATTGGGGCGGGGCTACGAGTCGGTGATTGGCGGTCTTGGACGCGCGGGCGGCACGCTCTCATCTCTCGGCTGAGCGAATACGAGACGCCCGTGGTCCCGGGCCCCCTGGCCCCGCCCACGCAGAGCGCATAACAAGAGGGAGAGGAAGAAGGTAACAGGGCCTGCTGTGACTCACAGGTTATGAATACCAAATCCCTGACCCACTTATAGGCAAATAAGACAACCCAGTTATTCCGAGGACGTTGACGTGCGTTCTGTTCACATTACACCCGGGGAGCCTGAAGTCTGATACATCTGCTGAATGCTGCCTGCCTCTTGTGTGCGGCCGTACAGATCAGCAGGCTGAGGGGGCAGTGAGGTCCTTCAGGGTCTCTATCCCTCACTCTCTCTCTTCCTTGCTCTCTCTATCTCTCTCTGTCCCTCCCTCGCTGTCTCTCTCTCTCTGTCCCTCCCTCACTCTCTCTCTGTCTCTCTCTCCCTTGCTCTCCGTCTCTTCCTTGCTCTCTCTATCTCTCTCTGTCTCTCCTCACTGTCTCTCACACACACACATAGCACATTATACACAGGCACACACAAAAACACACACTCTTACACAAAAACACACACACGCACACACTCCTAGCACACAGCTGTGTTGGGCAAATTGAAAGCAGCAGTCTGACTCTTTCCAGTCCCTTGTTCTCATTACTCTGGAAGCGTCTGCTTCTGAGCTGCAGGGCAGCACCAACAGCCAATTAAAACAGTAACGGGAAGTTACATAAAACAGGAAGTTACATAAAATAGGAATGCAGCAGAACAAAATCACATTTATTTAAGATGGCCAAGGACACTGGTAATAGTTTGCAGGTGCCCTTATTCAGACCAACTTCCTTTTTCTTTAATATTCTTTGTACGTAAAATGTCACAGGAAAATCGGAGTCAATTCTGGAGACAATTACACTTTATTTTACTGAAGCTATTCTGTTTAAGACAAGACTGTTTAAGTCTATTCTGTGTAAACAACTACAGTAGCCTGCTCGAATAGGCACCTTAACCACCAGACTGCATTGCTACCATTACTGTACATTTGAGTACTTATTTTATAGTTAAATTGATTCAAGCGATGACTATGACTCATGAAGGCACACCCGGTCCATGAACAAATATCTCATTTTCATACCTCGATCCCGTTCAAAAACAAACCTCTGGAGTGCATGCTGCCCTCGTACCCTGATCGCAGTACTTTCCAGAGGGATCAGAGCGGCTTTTGCTGGCACGAAAGCTTAGGACGCAGCTAACGTCAAGCGCACATCGGCTGACGCACATGCCCTCTGGAATGGCAAACGAGTACCAGTCATAAATACCACCGTCGAACAGCCTAGGGTGCACGTTGTCTTTATATTCGGGTGTAGTTAAGTAAAAATTTTGCACTTTGCAAATATAAGCAAATTTCTTTTAAGGCTCCACAAAGGTCTGGCAGGCATTTCCGTAGTTGTTTCATTTTGAGGCAAATGTATTTTGCGTAGGTTACCTTAGGTCAAGTTTATTGTCACTGTTTCACATTTCTCCCGTGACTCATACACAATTCCCTGTCGACTCCGGTTTAAACCAATCCTTCCATTTTGGATCAGTCACTGGCATTCTCACTGGAGGTGCCTCCATTCCATTACTGAAGGTGAAATCGCACGGTCAAAAACAAGGTCCAGTTTCTAGTAACGTTCAAACCACAATAGTTTTGTTTTACCTAGATGTGCCATAAGGTGTGGCACAACTTTCACTCACAGACACTGAATACTGAACTGAACTTGTCATTATTTTCCCTCTTTATTCTAAACTCATTTTTTGAGCAGAGCAGGCTACACATCATTTTTTACTTGTCTTAATTATTGCAAGCCATTTCAATTGATATGTGTGTATGTGGACAATTGTCAAAATGCGTAAGTATATATTTTGTTTATAGCAAAACACTAGCTATGTTCACCAGTCAGAACCTGTTCTCAGTGAAGTTAAAGTGTTCATGAGCACACAGCATTTAAACAATAGGAGGCAGGGAATGGAAATAATTTATGAGCAACTGATTTCTTTACCAAGCTCTATTTGTGAAATGAAATTGTGATGTATTAATTGATACATTTTTTTGTGAAACCCTCCACAACCAGACATGAAAAATGGCTGCAGCATGCAAAAATCAGCTTGCACATTGCATTTTTTTTTTGTAAAAACGAGCCCCTCTGTATTTGACACATATGCTGTATTCCTTTAGATTGTAATGCTTGCATTTTTGAGATTGGAAGGGCTTAGCTTTTTTTAACTAGCACCTAGAGTGGTTATTATGCTTTGTCTTTCAGAAAGCATCGTAGAAAACAAACGTTCCGACAACCCGTTTTATTGCCTGTGGGTTTGATAATTAGCTTTTTATGTATTAAAGTATTAATACCTACCAAGTGAGATCCCCCTGAAAAAAAATAAACTTAAAGCAATAATATAAGCATCAATACAATAAATCATTCTAACTAAAATTATCGCATTTTGACTTCACTTTCAAAGTTACAAACTCTTCAGAGTTCCAAAGGATAGACATTCCCAAAGCGTTTGTGTCTGAGAGGTTTTGCTGTGCTATGTGATGCACCTTGTAATCATTTAGCGGTGTCTTTTAAAACAAAATGGCCTCCTTTCTTTCTCCCCAATTAGAATTAGCTCTTCAGACAGGACCTTGTCTCCTGGGTGGAAGTCTTCCTCTGTGGAAGTGTGTGAAACCCTTGCATGAACTCATCAGCAAGACTGCTTACCATACACTCTACCGATCACAGTGCTACTGGACAGAGCTAGCGACAATCAGTGGACGTATACAGCACAGCTCACTGATTGGCTGCCGGTACCCTGTCTATATCCGCGTTGGGAGGAACTAACGACTAACGGTGACCAAACGAACCCTGGCCAAACTGAACTTTTGCAGTATCTTTGATGTTTTATCAAAAGCTGAGCTGAGCTCATCTCTCAGAGCGAGAACGTGTTGTTTCCCAGAGCAGTTTCCCAGCAATGCAGACGCAACACAATACTCGCATTCCAAGAAAGCTGATAGGTCAGCGCTCTTACTTCATATCATCTCTGTTGGAGGGGGCGTGACTGACAGGCTGTAAGCAGGCAGCTGTGTTTCTTTTACACCAGGAGACTCGAGCTCTGAGATCTGTTTAGTCTCTCGCGTTTTGGTTTGGCTGTCAACCTGTGTGTGGGTGTCCGGATGTTAGAGACAAGGCCTCCCTCCAGTGTGTTTTCTGACTACGTGGTCAAATTTATGTGTCTGATTTTGTTGAAATTTAGCCCAGGGTCATGCATTGAGACGCTTGAATTAAACAGTTGGAATCCCCCACAATTTCCAAGATTGTTTCCCTTTCCATTCGCAGAAACTCAAGGTGCTTTCTGGTGAAAAGACTCCTCCTCATCTGCTTCCTGAGCCAGCAGTCTACTGTGATCCTGCTGAAGTTCACCCTGCAGGCCCATTGTGTGTTTGTACCCCCACTAACTCAGAGACAGCGAGGATACAGTACAGCCTCAAGCTTTTATTTAAATGAAATATAATACTTTGGAATTAACACAGAGATACCATGTCCTTTTACTCGCAATGGTACCAGAATACAACGTAAGCACATTCTCCTGTATGCTAAGCAAATTAGCTCACATCTGTAGCTAAAATACTGTTTAACTGTAGAAAGCAGACAATAGTCAACAGCCCCTATTCCACCCCATAGGCTCCCTCGTCTCTTCCGGCAGCACGTGCTGGGAGCCCTCCAAGCCTACATTGTGACGGAAGACCGGTGGAATTCGGCTCCGCCCCCTCCTCGGAGCTCAAAGGAATTTTACATTAACGGTCAATTCCGGGCAGCGCGGGGTGTGAACGGACATTGAAACAAACAAGCAGGTCCTGGGCAAGACTCCGCTGCTGTGTTTTAGTGTCAAGTCTTCAGAACCAGCAGCAAGGAAATTTGATATACCGTGTGGATCAGCTGAATATTCCTTAAATCCCTCTTCTTCTCCTCTGTCCATGCTCTTATGTAGCCAGATACTCTCCCAGGTCCAGGGTGGGAAAAGTCTAGGGAGTGCAAAAGTCACATCAAATTAACCGAGCGGTTTCTGGATACATCTCATATACATGCAGCTGGATTGGGATTTTTCTGGCAATGAACACGGCTGTATTTGACGTTTCCAGAATAGCAATGACTCATACAATTGCACCATGATGGGACAAATTATTTTCAAGAAAAAACCCCATAAATTGTAAATTGTATTTTCGGGAAATGAGTGCATGTTCTGTAACACATTGCAACATATTGGCAATGAAATAAGATATTTATTTATGGCCCTAATGCAATGTAAAAATTATTTTTAAGTTGGTCTTTTCCCCTCTGTCTGAACTCTTACGTCACTTTCAAAAGGTCTACATTAACAGTACAGTAGCCTATACTTGAAACTGATAAAATATGTCTATCGGAAATCGATTCATTGTATATATGCTGTCATATTCAAATTCTAGAGTTTTCAATGCATATTTATAATTGCCAGATTATAACCAAGTCGGCCACCTTAGGCTTGTCTGCGAAAAAACGAAAACTATTTCAAATTTGCTTTGAAAGTGGGACGGCTTGTTTTCTTTTCTGAAAGGACATTGATTAGGAAGTCCCCTCGTGCATTCTCCTGTTATTTGCTCATGATTCAAACATGTGGTGGCAATGAACGGATAAGCTTTAGAGCTAGGTTACTTTTCCATACATCACTTTGATGACTGACACACGTCACAGGCCACTTATGAAAGTGGCTCTAAAAAAACCCAAAACTTGCAGTTTTCAATGTATGGAGACTACTTGGTAAATATATGAACATGCGCACCGCTGCTGAACATTTCGATCTGTTAGTTAACTGTGATTATTTCATAACCCGCCCAGCATATGGAGTTCATTTTAAAATGCCGTGCTCTGCCAGTCTTCAAAGACCAATCGCTACTGGCTAGCAAATGAAAAGCAGATGTTATTTTCGAACGCACTGCGTAATTAATTCCTAGGGGAATTCATCTTTTGTGCAATGTAATTAGAACTGACCATAAAGACTTTTTTCGTTTGCCTAGAACTGTCCGTACTTTTACTGAGGATATATAGCGCAGTATCAAGATGTTACTACTGTAGTTTGTGGTGATTCCATGACAACCTTTAATTTTCCCGGGAGTGGCACAAAATTATATGGTTAGGCCTGTTATGTAGTAGCATGTAACCGTTACATGAAAACTCATAATTGTACAACCCTGGACTAACAAAAGACAAGAAAAATGTACAAATAATACGTGTGTACCTTCTACAAATAACTTCTTCATTCATCGGGCGCCTCGCCTTCCCCGGTGCTTCCCAGATGTGACAGATGCCTAGTCCTTCCCGTCTGGACGGCGAGGAGATTTTTAAATCGCACCAATGCGAGGGCTATCTCCGCGTTCCAAGCTGTTCCTTCCTGCTGACACCTGAAATCTATCTCTTTTCCTCCTGCCATGACAACAGTGAAGTAGACCAGTCCTCGCTTGTACTCGACACAGTCCACAGTGGCCATCCGTTCAAAACGTAGCTCCTTAGCTTTGGAGCCATAGCCAGACGCGCTGCTGCCGCTGCGTTTCCATTCATACAAACGGAGTCCATCTTCAGTCAAGACGCATTGTTTTTTCTTCCATAGCTGCAACAGACCATTGCTTCTTTTCTCCAAAAACCCCTCTTTCATCACTTTCTGTGGGTTCATCTTTCTAGAACAGTTGTACAGCTTCTTTTTGTGCAAGAGTGGACGATATCGTCTTTTCCTTCAAAAGTCTGTATCAGCTTTCATTCGTTTCCAGTTTCTTTTAGCGCTCGAAACATCTGGATTCATTGGACGGCTCTCCCAGATGTAAAACAGATCGCTGATGGGAAACGTACTCCGTCTCTGTCTTTGTTGCCGACGACGGCAATAAATTTAGACTTAGTAGCTGTTTTGCAGTTGTTTTTTTTAACTTACGTTCCCGGTTCGCTTTTGTTCTGAAACTACAGTTATGTTCCCTCTTAAATCTTAATTCCGATTCATCATAAATTGTTCAGTTTTTAGCCACTGAATGGCATTGCTAGTAGTCCCGTTCCTTTGGATATGTTTGTACTTGCCCAGAGCTGAAGGTTCCCTCCCCCTCTCGTTGTCAGAGCCGCCTGACAGCCAGCCACGCCCCTGTTTGTGATGTCATGCGATCTTGTCCTATGTTTAACGCAACGCACTGCTTCACGGATTCGATTTACTGCTGACTGTCAGACCGACAGCTGATACTCATTCACAAAAAAGCATTCCCACTTGACTAACGGGTCGTTGCACATGTCTCCGGCGAAAGGGCACGTCAGTTGTTTCCTAAATGTTAAAGGTACTTGACAGACACTAAGGGCCAACACTTCAGGAGCCGCCACGGTTGACGCTTTGAAATTTAAAGTTAGTGGTGAGCAAAAGTTTGCTCGACATTCTACTGTCAATCAGGTTACGGTGGTAAGGGTGACATATTGAATGTTTCTCAAAAAATGAAATAAAATAATGACTACTAGGCCTCTATCAATTCTGTTTGGGGGAAATGCTGCCTCATGCTACATTGAGTATTTGATTTCCTTTTTTTCTTTTTCTTTTTAAAAGCCAATTCGACTCTGTTAGACGTCCATATTTAAGAAAGTTGTTCAAACTTGCTTTAAAAAGGAATAGAAGTTGATTAAAGCCACAGTATAAACATGTTTGTAACCAGGAGAACAGTACATGCTCAAGAAAAATATGCTCTATATTTCATGAAGGTATCATCGTTTGTGTGATTTATATTGAAAAGAGGCTTTAAGAACTCTGGCCTCGCTACACATGCGCTGTGCGCGAGGGGCTTGTGAATGTTGTGCTGACATAACAAAGTTCGCTTTCAGGTGTTCTTTGCCTAAAATAATATAAATGGGCTTTTTTTCTCCCACATAGGGCAGGTGGAGTGGCCAGGCAGGAACTAATGTAACCCTGCTCAGATGGCATGGAGTGGCAACCAGCAACTGGAAGCTGGTAAGCAAGATGGGTAAACCATTCCCTGTGCTGTCTAAGATAGCCATGACATAATCTGTCCTACTGTGCTGTTAGGAGGGCTTGGTCGTTGTAAACGCTCTAGAGCAGGGATCTCTAAGTCCTGGCTTGGAGAGGGCTGTAGCCTCTGTAGGTTTTTGGGGATTCGTTTTAAGTGGCGGCCATTTTAGGCCTTGGAAATCTGGATTGTTTGGCTGATGGGGGAAAGAAATGTCTCGTTTGTTTGGTATGGTTTCTTATGCCTGTCATCCTAAGACTGGGGTTTAGTGTAAAAACAAGCATCGTTTATGGAAGTGGGAAGTCTGAAAACTGAACCTTGCTGTTTTCGTTTCAGTTTGTTGATACGTGAATCACATTTGCTCTACCAGATGAATTGATACATTTGGAAGGGGTGATGAAATCACTTTCAGATCAGAGGCCAGCAATCATAAAAATGTTTGCAAGGTTTAAAACATATAGTTATCTTTAAAATCCATACATTTTCAGGTCAATGTTAGCCCCTCTGTTTTATGTTAGTCTGTCGTGGAATCCAGCAAACTTTCTATCACTTCTATCAAGTCATTCAATGTCCTAAATTTGTAGGATTTTCTTTGTAGTGTCATATTTGTGTATTGGGAGCACATAGAATGCAGTAATGGACTATTTCACTTTAAAATGTGTACATTTGTACATGTCTGCAATACAGTAAACTGAAACATCCTTTTCAGAACTGCAACATTTAACCTTCAGCGAGCCAGATCAGTAGACATACATTAGAATCATACCGTATGTCCTCCAAGACACATTCAGTGTGTAATTTGAATTAAGCACACAGAAACTGCGATGTTGTTGTAGGACTGGACGAGAATTGTACAGTACCAATGCCGGAGGTATGAGATTTTGTTATTCAAGAAAATCTTTAATATTTTTATGACAATACTATAATAATAATGTATCTTTTGGCTCAGGATTATTCAGTAATATCTGTGATATTTAATTCAAGATCAGTTGGGTTGGAACATGTTAATTAGTAAGTGGGACCACAGACAGATAATTGTTAACTTTCTGTGAGAATCCCTCACTTGCAGTAACTGGACTTCGACAGGAAACGACTGTGGAACAGTTTAATGGCTCACTTAATCTCAGTTGAGGCATGGCTATTGCAGAAATGGATACTAAATAGAAGTGGGGTCCTGCACAGTGTCTCATTTTGAAAATAATTAGTTAATGATACAACGTTTCAGTACATTGTCCTTCATCAGGTATCTGTATAATGAATAAATGTTTTGTCATGAATGCATTCTTTTCAAAGTGTGACATTGTGCACGACTCCACTTTTATTTAATCTAAGCTACCTTTTCTCGTCCAATGCAGCTGACACAGTGGGTGCACTGAAGGCTTTTAAAAAATAATATTGCAGAAACGGAAAAAAACAGGTTGAAGGTACAAAGGCACACAAGTTATTGTATTCATCATTTTACTGTATAAAAATCAGGAGAGCTACCTCTGCATTGAAACAAGAGTTTTTAATATAATGTTGAAAAAAGCCAAATGGCTAAATAATGGCTTTCCCATTGGTTTTGTTATGAACCCGCTTGCCATTTTTCCTTATGTTTAATAATAAGACATCTTTCTATCCATGCCGTTGCTCTCTCTCTTTGAGAAGACTGCGGAGCCCCATTGAGCATCTAAATGCTCTGCTGGGATTTCTAAATGTATGTATAATTACAATACCCTCCCACCACTGTGTTTCATTGTTCTAATCTTTTTGGCTGGGTCCATAATTATTTATTGTCTGCGCATTGATTGGCTCTGCTCATTGGTTTCTACACTGAGTAGTTTTTCTTGTACTGAGGAACCCCCTTATAATTCTAGTAAAGAAATAGGCGGTAACCGTGTTGTGTTAGAGTTCTTCTTAAGTCTTTTGGATCTTCTGTATGATCTTCCAACCAGATCTTCAGAAAAACATGATAGTAGTGCATTCAAGGCTTAATCATGATTATTACATTATTGAAGCAAGCAATATTATTGTTGCTTCAATAAACCAATACTATTATTCTTCCATTAAGAATAATTTGGTCTTCTTAAAGCCTGAATTCTGTCTTATTTGTTGCTGTTGTTGGGCAGGGTGAGTGGGTGACCTTTCGTCCCTTCATCCCTCCTAGTAATGTTTTGGCAATAAGTCGCCAACTTGTCATGGAAACATGTAAAGTGTGGTAAAGAACATCAAGCACTCACCAGTGATGTCATACTGTCAATATGTACTCCTTCTAAGGAACCAGCTGTAGGGTCATTGAATGATAAACAGTATGCTATGCTCAGTCTTGTCCATCTTGCCATTATCATTTAACATTTGTATTTGCCTGGAATTGTCTTAAGATAAAGTATCAACTGTTTGTAAGGTGTCAGTGATTGAAAATGAAACATGTGGAAGATGTTAGGTCAGACGGAAAAATGGCACTTCACACTCATAGACCATTCTGAGTGCCTTCTAAGAGGGCACTTGTGCTTGTGGGTAATTTCTACATGCTGAAAGAACTGGACTTTATTTAGACCATGTCTAACTACCTCTGCTCTCAAATGCCAATAAATCAAATGATGCAGCGAATGTCTTGTGGCCTGCAGTTTGACATTTTCTCCACCAGTGGGTGCTAGAAATGCACTTATTTTGCACTTCTTTCAGTAGGGGCCTGTTACATGAAATATTCTGCCAGAAATAGAGACCGTTATACAAGGAAATGTGTATTTTGAGCCAGACAGAATAAGCATGCCCAGGAAATGAGAGTGATGTATAACACAAACCCAGACTGGAAATCCACTATGATGACAATGACATTGCCAAATTGAAAATTTTAGGGATTCTTTTTGTTGTTGTTGCCATTGTTACACTGTCAGTTCCTTTACCATACACATTCTTCTTCAACAATATAAACTAAACTTTTGAAAATGATGGAATTCATTGTGGATGTTTTGAGGTTATTTGTTCATTTAGCAGCAACAGAGGCTGTCTTTCAGTAGGTAGAGCCTCTAATGAATTTTGCTCTATACTGTGATTATTTTCCTCTTCATTTTTCTAGAAGCTTCTAGTGGCCAGTTACAGTGCATTGAAGGGAGGGTTTATCTTTCCTGTGTCAGGGACGAGTTTTAAAAAATGACTGTTCTGTGGGTGAGGGTTTTTACCCGGTTCTGTATTCATCCAGGTCAGACCTTACGGTATTAAGATTTCTGGTACCTTGTGAGAACATTTTGTGTTAGCTGGGGTTGGCTAGCGGACACTGTTGATCATAGCGTTATAACATCTGCGTAATTGGGTAATTGGGTAATCTGTGTCCCCTCAGGAGCTCAGCACTCTAAGTTTGGTACTTATGCACGTTGGCTCCCTGCCGTTGTGTGTGAGAGTGTCAGATGGCAACCCTTCTGTTCCGCTGTACCAGGAGACCCCGCCCCCCTTCTCTACTTCCTGTTGATAGCAGGACACTGCAAGTGTATTTCCTGGTCTTGTCACACACACAGGCCAGAGGGAGATAAGCTCTCCCTCTCTGCTTCAGCGGCTCTTCGTTTCATCATCAAATTCACGGCTGTGTAAAATCTGCCATAAATTACTCCAACGGAATAACAAACAATTTTTGAATTCCTTCCTCAAAGTGCATTAAAAAAAAAACAAATAACTTGACAGGGGGAATGATATGCCTTGCATTGACAATAAAATGCTCTAGTTATTCCAAGTAACAGTATTGCATAGCACAAACCCACCCATTAGAGTGTATCTAGGTAGCAGAACATGGAGCATATTTTACATGGTGAAATGGCTTTGCCCCCATATGAATGAACTCAGTTTCACCCTGGTGCTGTGTGAGGAATGACAGCACTCTGAACCATCATGTGGTGGTATTTTCCAGAACTGACGTCCATAATCACCCTGCAGTGTTGCGTATCTGTAATGGATCATGAGGCAATAATGCATGTCTTCACACAAGCTGCGAATGCCAGTTTCTTTGCATGTTGCGGTTTTAATTGTCGATAATACATTATTATTTATACAGCCTCCATTGCATTTCTGATTTAAATGATGCATTAGTTGAAATCGCAGTGTCGCAACATCTGCCCAAGCACTCACACAATGTGGCAGAATATTTTGATTTTGTAACATAAAAAAAGGGCTATCTATGGAAAATATTGGTGTTACATATCTTGGAGATACTGTAAAAAGGTATTTGCGAGCAGAGGTGTGCTGTAGCGGTATCTGAAGGCAGTGATTGGCTGTCGATGCTCTGTGATTGGCGGTCGATGCTGTGTGATTGGCTGTCGATGCTGTGTGATTGGCTGTCGATGCTGTGTGATTGGCTGTCGATGCTGTGTGATTGGCGGTCGATGCTGTGTGATTGGCGGTCGATGCTGTGTGATTGGCTGTCGATGCTGTGTGATTGGCGGTCGATGCTGTGTGAGCGGCCCTTGCATGCGGTCACCGTGTTTTGGGTAGCATTCCATTGTGTTCACTCCTGGTTTGGTCTCCTAGGCAACCTTGCGCTGGGAATTAGGGAGCAGGGAGCGCGTGCAGAAGGAAATGGGTTGGAATGTAGCTATACTGTCACTTCCTGTCCGACCCGTGCGCTGCGGTATCTTTCCCTTAAATGGAGATGATTGGGGAATGAAGAGCGTAAGTAATGGTTAAAACATTCCTGACATTCCCAATACTAAAGACATTGAGCCCAGAAACTTACAATGCAAAACATGCAGGTATCTAGTTTTGGAAGCCTGCTTTATCTATCAGCTTGAAGCCATTTTAGTCATTTTGGACTGGAGCATGTTGGTGTCCCTGTAGGAATCAATGGAGCTTGTATCCTTCCGCTTTAAGGCCTAGCACGTACTCTACACAAGGTGCGCAAACGCCAGCTCACATTTGGGACGCTAGCCGTGTTTACATACCGTACGCACGCTTACCGGCTTTAGCCCTGTCTGAGGTTACACACCGCTGATCCACAAGGGGGCAGCCTAGGCCAGTCTGGTTGGGGTGAGTAACCTTGGTGACTGTTAATAGTTTTTAGTTGTTCGTTGGACAGTATTTACATTGAGTGCCTCTAACGGAAATGTGTGGAAGTGCAGCACATATTTGCGTTGCGTTAAGAAACGTGGTTGCTTGTTGCGTCGTTGCGCGCGTTCCTTGCGTAGAGTATGTAGCAAGCCTAAGAGGGAAGTGTGCGTGAGGAGGGACAGCTTTCTTTAGCGCAGGCAGGTCCACCCTGGTGACTCAGAGCTCTTCGGCCTTTGGCGAGTGCTGATGTCATGATTACACAGGATACGGGAATGCGCCCCCAGATGACCTCGTCGCTCGAGTCCGCCCCCTACTGGGCGTGTGCCAACGCCCCCGCGCCCTGGCCGAACCCGAAGCCTTTGGGACCAAAGTTTTTGGCGTAGCAGCCTGTGGATGCGCAAACAGAGTTAAAGTCAAAGGAAGCGTGACCCAGTGGCTGCCCTGACTTTCTCACCCACTGGCGAGAGTGGCTCGTGGTTTCTGAAAATCACCAGCCATTTTCAACATTTTACCAACCCACATGACCTTTTACAAAAATAACACAACCTGGTTGGTTACCTGTCAGAAGCCTGCTAGAGCAGAAAATCTTACCGGCATTTGGCTGGTGTTAATTTCACTCTCTGGCTACAGAGCATACTCCAGAGAAAACCGTCTCTCTCAGGATGTACAGCGAGGCAAGGCGATCCAGCAGACTAGCGTCCATGAGTCCTTCGGCTCTTTGCTAGTGGGGCACCGCGGCCTGCTAGTATAACGGCTGCGTTTTCTGAACAGCTAATCCTCACCGCAGCTAATCCTCACCACAGCTGCCCTGCCTCAGCTGCCTGCTAGCGTACCGCTGCGGCGCTCTGCAATATGTAGATTTGCGATGTGCTAACAGACAGGCGCTACTGCGCCCCTGTATGCTCGTTAGCTGGAAGGCCCTGTTGGTAAACTGGCAGTATTGTTTTAACATCTGGTAGATTTCATGCTCTAACAATATAAAGCCTTGGTACTGCTTCAAAAACAGTGATGTTTACTTAACTTTAACGTGTCCTTTACTTGAAATTTAATAAATCATTTTCTACTTCTGCGGTGGCTCTTGTTATACAGCAGTAGTTTCTCAGCCCTGGATAGCTACGTGTTTTTACATGAATGTGTTTGTACCGTATGATTGGTTTCTGAATGTGCTTCCAGTGTATAACGCTGCGGTTTTTGCCCTCTCTAGCGTTGGTTGTGTACGGTTTTGTAGCTGTGAGTCCACATTACACGCTGCGGACGAAAGGAAGCGTGTACGCGGGCGCGAACCTTTGCAGTAGATCTCGCCCTCCTTGTCGGCCAGGGTGGTGGACTCCAGGCCTTTGCCACACTTGGCACAGCGGAAGCAGCTCTTGTGCCAGGCCTGTGTGGGGGGGGAGAGGAGCTCTTCTGTCACTCACGCAAGAGCGGGGGGCGTGGGTCGGGGGGGGGGGGCTGGGGGGCTTCTGACACATTCACACTCTCATTCACACCCTGCCTGTGAGAGGTAAACATTGTCTCTCTCTCTCTCTCTCTCTCTCTCTCTCTCTCTCACTCTCACTCACTCTCTCTCTCTCTCTCTCTCTCTCTTTCTCTGTCTCTCAGGGGGAGAGAGAGAGAGAGAGAGAGCACAGGGGGACTGGGGGGAGCACCCATTACCCCGGACAATCTGGGGGGAGCACGCATTATGATTCATGCAGTGGAAATCCGGCTTGGCAGAGCTGGGGAAGGCTGTAGTTATTGTTGGCGACGTGTGACAGTTCAGGCACTAGGCCTGAGCCATGTCAGGCATGTCACACAGTTTCCTAAATGCAGTTCAGAGAATACATAATCTCCAGAGAACACTATGTGAGCACTTTTTCCAGCGCGTTTCTGGAATTTTCTGAACTTAAATGGAATTGAGCCCTGAGCCCTGGTTTCAATGTGTCTTGCCTCCCCGCCTTGAGCTGAATTGTAATTGGCCAGGATCTCTTCTGCCGGGCAAACGGGCCAATGAGATGAGCGGGTGTTGTGAGGTCAGAGGCGAAAGGGACATTTTGATTCGCTCTGTACTCACGCTGCCGGCCCCCACCACCTTCTCCGCGGCGTACACCGCCTTGCCGCACCGCGGGCACACCTCCGAGCCGCCAAACTTCTGCGCAAATTTGGACGGGTTGGGGTTGTTGGTGGGACGATGCGCCGCTGGTCTGAGAACGAGAGGGAGAGGGACCAACGCGTGGCTGAGGATTTGTATTCCACCTTTATTACCTTTATTTACTCGTAAATAACCTATGAGGTAAAATAATCTCTTTTATGTAGAAGATTCAGCCAAGAGGTAGCACAGTTAAAAAACACGACATTACAATGAAGAAAGGACCAGTAAAACAGTCAAAGGTGTGCATATCTCTGAATTTTGGGGCGCTTTGTGGGCAAACGCCTGATGGATACTGTCGAAACAAGCGATGGAACATCCTGTGTGCTTCAAGCTGAGGTAAAAGGAAGAGGCAGAAAAATCATAAAATCGCCGCAGTTATCCTGAATGAGTCATGCAGTGGAAACGCAGCTCGGTTGAGCTGGGCAAGGCTTCAGGTCTGTTGGCAGCGTGTGACAGTCAGACATAATGCATGACTGAAATGCACATGCACAGAAGTCCTCCTTCTTAGTGTAGTACTGGGCCACCCAGCCCTGTTCCTAGAGAGCTAACGTCCCGTAGTGTCTCATTTCAACCCTAACGAAGCACACCTCATTCAACAGAGCCACCCAGCCCTGTTCCTGGAGATCTACCACACTGTAGGGTTTCGTTTCAACCGTAATTTGGCACGTCTAATTCTACTAATTCTACTAGCAGCTCAATGAGAACTCTACCTGTTGAATGAGGTGTGGTTCGCTAGGGTTGGAGTTAAAACCTGCAGGACGGTAGATCTCCAGTAACAGGGTTGAGCATCACTTTACATTTTAACAATCTGACTTCAGATTGTTATACTACAAACTGGTACAACTCTAACTAAGAAGATGTTTGTGCTTTGTTTGGTGCATATGCAAGGAAAAGACAAGATTGTGGTGATTTTAGGGGAGATGATGGGGGCCTTACTCTTCGTGTTTGATGCCCAGGGATTCGCCCGTGTCCATGCTCAGCGTTCCCGCTCCCCCACCATAACCGTAGCCTTTTGGCCCATGCTTCTTTCCGTAGCAGGCCTTACAGTAGATCTCGTCCATGTGGACTGCCACGGTGGTGCTGTCCAGGTTCTTCTTGCACACCACTGAAACCAGACAAGAACAGCAGAGTTCAGATATGCACAACACTGAAACCAGGCAAGAGCAGCAGAGGTCAGATACACACAACACTGAAACCAGGCAAGAGCAGCAGAGGTCAGACACACACAACACTGAAACAAGGCAAGAGCAGCAGAGGTCAGATACACAGCCCACTGAAACGGGCAAGAGCAGCAGAGGTCAGATACGCACACCACTTAAACCAGGCAAGAGCAGCAGAGGTCAGATATGCACACCACTGAAACCAGGCAAGAGCAGCAGAGGTCAGATATGCACACCACTGAAACCAGGCAAGAGCAGCAGAGGTCAGATACACAGACAACGGAAACCAGGCAAGAGCAGCAGATGTCAGATATGCACGCCACTGAAACCAGGCAAGAGCAGCAGAGGTCAGATGCACAGACCACGGAAACCAGGCAAGAGCAGCAGAGGTCAGATACACACAACACTGAAACCAGGCAAGAGCAGCAGAGGTCAGATACACACAACACTGAAACCAGGCAAGAGCAGAAGAGGTCAGATACACACAACACTGAAACCAGGCAAGAGCAGCAGAGGTCAGATACACAGACCTCTGAAATAGGCAAGAGCAGCAGAGGTCAGATACGCACACCACTTATACCAGGCAAGAGCAGCAGAGGTCAGATACACACAACACTGAAACCAGGCAAGAGCAGCAGAGGTCAGATACACAGACCTCTGAAACCAGGCAAGAGCAGCAGATGTCAGATATGCACGCCACTGAAACCAGGCTAGAGCAGCAGAGGTCAGATACACAGACCACGGAAACCAGGCAAGAGCAGCAGAGGTCAGATATGCAGACCTCTGAAATCAGGCAGGAGCAGCAGAGGTCAGATACACAGACCTCTGAAACCAGGCAAGAGCAGCAGAGGTCAGATACGCAGACCAGTTGCACAGCTCAGCTGGTGAGCTGCTGTCATTTAGTTTTATTTTGCAGTGCTTGTCTGCTAACTAGCACTTCACCCTATACGCTCTCTCTGTAAAAACCCTACCCCCTTAGCCGACTAGCACTTTCACCCTATAGGCTACTGTCTGTCTGTAATAACTATACTCCCCCCAAGGTAGAATTGTTCTTTGATTTTGGATATAAGTAGTAGTACTCGAATAAGCACATCTGCAAATGAGAAATCTGTAATAAAATGTAATGGTTTACTCTGGAAAATCAGGTACTGTTGTATTAATTCTGTATCCTCATGTTTGAATGAATTCTAAATTGAATAAATCTATACTTTGGATTTTCACACTCTAACATCAAACAGTTAGGGCAATATTCAATATTCCTGTCTTGGGGGTTGTTCTTTAACTCAGAAATTCAAGCAAATGTTTGTTTCATATCATTTACAAAACATTGTTTCTGTTCATGCCTACAACCGTCACAACCATAATGTGAATTAACAAAATTGAACAACTTTATATAAGATTCCAAATAGAGTCAATTCATTTGGTCTTTTAAATGTTACACATAACACCAAAGATTTGAAGAGAGATAGTATATTTCTAAAAATATGGAGGGGTGGCGTGGGGGGACTGACATCTTCATCTTTCTTCATGTGACTTTGCAAAAATAAAACAAGTGTAGAGTTATGTACCAGTCAAATATGTTTTGCAATAAGTGTGTGTGGACAGACGATTGGCTTAGAGTGGCCTATTCTGTACTGTTCACAGGAGTCACATTCCAGACTGCTCATCCTAGACTGCTCCTTTTCCTTATCGGAAGCTCAAATTCCAGACTGCTTCTTTTCCCTCTCGGAAGCTCACATTCCAGACTTCTCCTTTTCCCTCTCAGAAGCTCACATTCCAGACTGCTCCTTTTTCCTCTCGGAAGCCCACATCCTAGACTGCTCCTTTTCCTTATCGGAAGCTCAAATTCCAGACTGCTTCTTTTCCCTTTTGGAGGCCACATTCCAGACTTCTCCTTTTCCCTTTCAAAAGCCCACATTCCAGACTGCTCCTTTTCCCTTTCAAAAGCCCACATTCCAGACTGCTCCTTTTTCCTCTCGGAAGCCCTGGACTGGGATCAGTGCCTCCCGAATGACGTCGGTGCATGACCTCATCCAGAGCAGCGTAATCAGTGTTGCCAAGGGCAGCGGGGGCTTGGAATGCAACGAAAACCTCACATTCAGAACATTCCAAGCCAAATACCTATCCGGCCTTTTAAGGGGGATGAACTCAGAATCTGACTTAAGCTAACATCTCCAAATATGGGCAGTCTCATTCAAAGCCTACATAAATTATCCAAACATTCTGCTTCTCTTTTTCAGTCATAAATACATTCCTTCAGTGAGCATCCCAAACACTGCTGACTGTTTCGCACTTTCTGTGTCTCTTCTGTGAAATCATGGAAAGCCATTGAAGTATGTTTTTAGTCTTATTTTATGTATTTGCATCTACAAATATCACGTTTGTAGATGCAAATACATAACTGGTCAAATACATTTGGTTTTTGTAGCCAGCTATGTGTAAATATTTTGTCATTTTAAAAGACAGCTTTGAAAACTTTGGTACTTGTTGCATGTATATAAATTCATTTAAAAAATTTTCTTTTTATATAACAAGGTTTACCAGTTTGAAACTGCAGGTAACAGAAGCAATACAACTGTCTTTGAGGACAAAAAAAGAATGTATACTAATTCATATTCATATCACTCTTCATATCCATCTCAAAAGATATTGCTAGTGCTATAAAACCAACATCAATACTGAAGACAAAGTTTCCACATTTCTTCCCACTTCTTACTGAACATTCCCAAATACCTTGCATTCCACCAGGGCATTATGACTAAAATGGTCTAATAATTGTATTTTCTGTTTAATTTCCTGCTTGATGGGGTGGAATTACAGCTTTGGTTAACAGGGGGCACCAGAGAGTGAGTGTGAAAGGGCTGGTGGCAAAAGGTCTCTGTGCTTGGATGTCCTTTGTTGGGAAGTACACTGCCCCTGCTACATCATACCACTATGCACTAGCACATTTACTGCAGAAATATTCTGAATATACTAGAGACTTCATGAATTCAGTGTTTGGGATACATGTTGATTTAAACCAGGCTTACGTCTTAGTCGTCTGCTGTGTTGAGGAATCATTGTGTGATCCAATACACAAATGTTGCAGTTTTTTATTTATTAATCTAAACCTAAAATTAGTGTAGGGGTTGTGTTTCCAGTTCATTTACTGAGAATATTGTGAAAAAGCCAGTGATATTTCAAGAACTCAATATCCCTTTATATGGACTCAGAATAGAAACTCAGGAAATGAAGAAACAGTGGTAATCCCCCGTGTCATTCTAATGTAATTCTATTGTTGAATTATGTGAATCATGTGAAGAAAAAATCGATGACACTTCATCATTAGCAAATTAGTTGAGATAAACTTTGCAGGATAAACACAGCAAATGTTTTCTCATGTTTTTAGCTGATTGCTTACTTAAAAAAAAAAAAAAAAAAACACCTATTTTGATGTTACTTTTTCATTTTGCACACGAGCACGCTCAATTTGAATCAATTCAGATTGAATGCAACTAACTATTTATGTCACATACTTAATATGGATAAAATATACTATAGCACGGTATCTTGAGCAGGCTCCCTCAGGTTGTTGATGAACTTTGTGTTCTTAGAAGGTTGTAACAACACTGAATTTATCAGCTGCTCTGATCGCTGGAACAACCGACCCTCACTGCACAGGAAGCAGGACTTGTGGAAGTTCCGCCCCTCCCCTTCCTGGTACTCACTGCACAGGAAGCAGGACTTGTGGAAGCTCCGCCCCTCGCACTGAACCTCCTCTGCAAAGTACACAGTCTTCTGGCAGCAGCCACACTTGTTTCCTCCTCCGAACGGCATCCTGCAGGGGCACAGAGGAAAGACTGGTGAGGGTCTACAAGGGTGTGAGGGCGGGGCCAGACCCTCTCGCTCCGGAGAAGCCATGGGGACAATCTCCTTTCAGAAAGGGCTCCCCAAAAGTGCTGTAGGGGGCCCCTCAACAGGCCGGTTCACTTAGCATGAAGTATTACACTGAATGAAGACTTGGGAACATTGAAGAGAAAAATACTAATGTAGACAATTCTGACTACGGATTTAGAATGACTGGGTTGCTCTAAATGACACTCTGTAGTATGTGTTACACAGTACTTTTACAAAGCAAACCTGGACATCGCCGTAAACATTCTTTCAAGCATTAGAACATTCATTGAAGACATACGGCAGCCAATATTTCATAAATTCATTATGCGTTGTATGCCACTATTTACATCGAAATATCAAGTACGTGATTGTCTTATGCAGTGTTGTACAGTTTTAGTTAGACTGTATACAATGTTCTGTTTTATATGTATGCATTCTGAACACATACATACACAGAGGCAAATACCAAGGACCTCAGTAGCTCAGCTATTTAATGCTTGACACACTCTTCAGACTGGAGTCTGAAAGTAGACGAGGGTTCAGCTAGGTCCCATCTCGTGTATTTGCACGTTGTTTCGGGTTTTAACAGAGTGTGGCGGGGCTCGGTTCGATGGAGGGGTCCGGGGCTTTCCGGATGTCCGGTCCCTCCCTGCCAGGGCGTGTCACCAGGTGTGTGACATTTCGGAGCCGAAACCCGTGTGGGAGCCAAATACACCTCGGCTGTATTCTGGGGGCGGGGGGAGGTGGGGCAGTTCCGGGCCACACCCATTGGCTGAGCGGGCACACACACCTGGGTTGCTTTGGGTAATCAGTCCAGGGCTTAAAGGCGGGCATTCAGTGTGGTAGATCCCTCATTACGTTTCTGTTACATCAATTATACTGCTACTTTACACCAGGCCGGCCTGTGGAGGATGGGCTCCCCCTCTATAGCTGGGTTCCTCCTGAGATTACTTCCCATTGGGGAGTTTTTTTCTCACCTCCTTTTGAGAGTATTTTCTCACTGGGGAGTTTATTTTTACCTCATGTGCTTGCTATTTGGGGGTCCAGGCCTGGTTTTTTGCTCTTTTTCTGCTACTCTGTAAAGCGTCTTTGAGAGAGGCGAACAAAGAAAGAGAAACCGGACTGAAAAGTCTTTGTGTTGTTTGGCTGGTTTTGTCTTTGTTGTTTCAGTTTGCTACTTTCGCCAGGATTCCATGAGCGTGAATGGTGAAGATTTTTTGTTTATTGGTCTGTTTAAAGAACTCCCTCTCTCTCTATTGGCAAGTAAAACGCTGGTGAAAAACTGGAATTGGCACATCTCCCTGTGTCCGCACGCTCGGTCCCTCCCGGGAGTGTCACCCGGCGCGTGACACGGACATAACATGTCCATGGATCCTCCGCCTGAGGCCGTGTGTGCTGTGACTCGGCCTGGCCTTACCGAACGAGGTGGAGTCCGCAGGAGTCTGGGAGATTAAATGCTCATTAATGCAGGGCGGGGACCGCAGGGCGTCAGACGTGTGTGTTTTTAACCCAACGGCCCGAGCGCGATATTCCTCGGTTATCATGATTAGTTTCCCTCCTCGCTCGTGAAACCTCTTTCCTCTGGCACCGCTGCCCTCGCCGCTCACATTGGTACGCTTCATTACGGCTCCTTCCAGTAAGTTCCAGGGGAAGACCTCCCATTCCCTCTGACCTCGTCGCTCTTTTCCAGGGTGCTGGGCTCTCTCCGCAGCCTTATCGGGGACACAGACTTCCAGGAGCATTTGCCCGACCTGCGTTACCATCAGAATCCTCGAGAGACCGTAACTTTAAGACCAGGCCCCTGTTTGAAAGATCTGAGGAGTATTCTGCCCTCAGACAAAGGAGGCCTGCCCTTAATGTCTCTTTTGATTGCAGATAAGATAACCACAGAATGCCCGTTAAGCATTTCTGACATCAAACTCGGAGGGCCCAGGGCAAATTTCAGGCATACTTCAGTTACAGCCCAGACTAAACATTTTGCTGGACCTCGTGTTGTAAGGCATTGCTTTCTGTCATGAGTGTGATACTGTAAAGAGGACGCAGCCTGTACAGTCAGAACAGAACAATCACTGCCGTGACCATAGAGTGTATGTACAATGGACACAAACAAGCAAACCATAGAAGTAAGCTCGAACTGCAACACATGCATTAGTGCACTCAGTCCATACTTCATTGATGGAAACTGGGATTTGTATGTTTTTTTTTCTTTTTGTTCTTAGAATTTATTAAAATTGACGCTTGTGACAGTTAATTTTGAACGCTGCGTGGACAAATGTACTGGCATTCTGGCACGCACACACACAGCTGTGGACTGGTTGTTGGCATACAGTCTCATACAGTTCTTTTTAAATCGAGGATGAAACATTAATTCAATCCAGACGGAAGATGGTTTTGATCATCATTAATTTAAATACCGAAGCCCAGTCTAGCTCTGAAGTAATTTCTTTCCGATACCTCCACACAGAGCTGTTGGCCTTCTCAAACTTGTATGCCATTGATATTTTCACGGTTTTAGCTGCCTTGGTAAATCTTATTATGGCTGTGTGAGAGATTCATCCGGTACAGCTGATCTCCAGAAAGTCACAGGCATATCCGTTGTTTCCCTCCAACCAAATTCCATGCTGAAGCCTAGAGCTGAGATCCACATTATTGTTGTGCCTGGCCCAGACACCCCAGAATGCAAACAGTCGCCCTCTCCAGTTATTGTCCACATTCCATTGGCTGTGGGAAGGGGAAAGGTGTGGAACAGAACAGGGAAATGCCACCCTGTTCCCAACGTTCTCAGATGTTTCTAAATCTTAACATTAGGTGGTTGCCATGGTGAGATAGTGGATAAATAGGGTGTGGTGTATTTGTGGGGCTGTAGTTCCTTAGGCGGTGTGTGCGTGCACATGGGGGACCGAGTGTGCATTCACAGGCGTGTGATGTGTAATGGAGTACTTAGCACTAACCTCTAAATGGCAGAGCCATGTGCAGTACATGCTAGTGTTCATTTGACCAAACACAACCAGCCAAATTACACAAAAAACACCTTCAGTTGAACCGTCTGATAGAACCACAGCATGAATTACGCTTAATCAGGCTACTATTATTTGTAAATACAAAAAAAAACTAGCTGTGCACATAATAGGGATATAGACTTGGAGTTACTAATCAAAAAATATGAATGAGAGAAAAAATGATAAAAATTGTATAAAAGAGGTCATTTTCAAATATGTTCTGGCAGCATTAGCCAAGAAGTTGTCAAAAACAAATTACAGCCTACTGTAAGCACGCTTCAAAACAAGGACCCCTTCGGAAAACTCGAATAGGTCCTCTGAGAACCACAGGAGAACAAATATTTGTTTGGTTTGATCCAGGATTCAGTTTGCAGATGAGCCGACGTTCTGACAGCAGCCAGACGGCTTCTCTCAGCTAAAATGACCCCGTTCGTTATGTTTTTACAAACTGCGTGTGAGAGAGAGGTGGATTGTGGGAAATATTTCCCCTGCCTACCTGCAGTTGTGTGTGTGGGGCCGGGGTCCTCCTGGTGTGAGGGCAACGAGTCTCTGGAGCTCCAGATGTGCCGAACAGCTGCTGAACGTTCCTGCTTAACACAGAAGAGCAGAGAGCCTGTGTGCTCTGAGTCACAACTGAGGGAGGGGCCAGGGAGAGGGAGAGAGAGAGAGAGATGGGTGGAGAAAAACAACAGAAGAGCTAGAAAGAGTGGGTGCAGACGTAGACATAGAAGGGGTACGGAGAATTAAGTGGTCGAGAAAGAAGGTAAATTTTGATGGGGTAGTGAAAGAGGGGAGACACACAAGGTGTCGAGAGGAGAGAGAGAAAGCTAGAGGGAGAGAGATACAGAGGGGGAAGAGAAGACAGAGAGAGAGAGAGAGAGAGAGAGAGAGAGAGAGGGAGGGAGTGGAGTGGAGTGAGGGGGGGAAGGAAGGAAGGATTGAGAAACTGAGAAAGTAGGGGAGTTGGGGGAAGCGTGCAGAAAGAGGGGTAGAAACTCTTGCCAGGACCTTCCACACCCCAACGAGCAAATACACTCGCTCTCTGATGCTCACAGGGCAGCTGCACGTCTTGCCCACACACACCACCGCTCCCGGCAACCGCATCTGGCTGCTCCCACAGGCACTGACACATCGCCCGCTTCCTTTACACCGTGAATAAACACTTTTATCCTTTAATCAATTAAAAAAAACAAAACTATGTACGCCACGAAGGGATCCACAGCCTGCTCTTGAAAAGCTTAGCATTGATAGAACACACCTAGAAGAGTCTCCTGAATTATTCTGTGGTGCCAGAACAACATATAGCCCTTCTCAGAACTCAAGGCTGAGAAAGTCATGAAACCTAAAGCAAGAAGTTCAGACAGAGGCTGCAAACTTAACTGGGACCTGTAGCGGTAAAACACAATTAAAGCACCCCTTAGTAGCAGGCAGGCAGACTAGTCAGCCACACGCAGTATTCTGGTGGGTGTCATTACTTTCCATGAAGCGTGAAAGTGAGCGGTGTTCATTGTCTGGTGATGGTCACCTGACTGGGAGAGATGACCTCTGATTGGGTCGTTAAATCTCTGCGCCCCTCTGCCTGTGACCGAACGCCGTGTTTGGATTGCGTGTTCGGCGCACCTCACGCTGCTCTCCTGACCTTTCGGAGCGGGCTGCTGATGGATGTCACCGTCCGTGGGTGTCTAAACGAGCGAGCGGTTTTAGTTTGAAGGTCTGTAATTGGCTATCACGCCTCGTAGATTTAAATGAGTCTCCCAAAGTGAAAAGGGCAAGCGAGTCTCTTCCCGTAAATTAAGGCGGGGCTCTTCCCAGGGGCCTGAACCCAGAGATGTCAACTATTATTTACATTTCCCATAATGCACTGCAGAGGTGTCTGCTGATATTTCCTGTCTGACTGTTGTTATGTATGCTAGACTTTTTTTTTTGCTTGTCTTTTGTTTTTCTCTTCTTTTTTTCCAGTCAGGAACTATGGTATTGGTATCATTCACTCCTAGGGTTCTCACCCTTGGTGCTGTGTTTAGATGATGCTCTCATTCAGTTACATTTTTGCCATACTGTACGTCTTGGTCAGGAGTGGTGGTCATGGTATCAGTAGCGTGGCAACGGTTTTGCTGTTAATTCCTAAATTAAAAAACATGAGGATTCTAAAAGTCATGTTTGCAAACTTCAGCTAACATTAGCTGTCCTTTACCCTGTTGAATTTAATTCTGTATTTATCTTGGATCCAGTATCGTATTTGGTGCCTACTTTTAACCCATCCAAATGGCGTAAAGATCCATGGATCAGAATGTGCGGCAACCAGAGGCCTCTTGGGAAGAAGAGTTCTAAGCCTTGCAGAACTACAGCAGTCACATTCAAACAGATGCAGTGTTCAGTACTTTGTTTCAACATTAGGCCTAGGTTTGTTCCCACATCAATTCTCTTTTTATCTTACCATTACACTTTATTCCTAAACAAAATGCACTCTTGAAGTTTGTATCATCTCAGTGGTAGTGCTTCAGACTCTAAACGAAATCTGTAGAGTGCACAGCTGTTATTTACTATTGGACAGAAACCGTAGTCCTGAATGATGAATTCCTCTAAGATTATGACACATCATTCTCCAGGAACTACAACATGCTCACTTCTGCCATCATGTGGCCATCTGTGATTATGGATGCAGAGTCATGGAAGGGCTGCAGTTTGTCCACACCCATACAAATTACTGTACAAGGAATTATCATCATCACACATAGACAGCATCAATTCAATTGCACTGTAAACCTGAAAATGAATGTTTTACTTTTAATCTTTATTCATGATTTATCTTTAATCATCCAAATGTCAGAAAATGAAGATATATTGTTTTGAGGTGGCTGTAGGAATGGACTTGTTTAGTGTGTTCTGGCACTGCCGTCTGCAGTCTGTTGAATAATGTCTTTAATTGGGATACTGCCTGCAAAGAGTTAGAATCAGACATTCCTCCATATCACTTAAATACCCTACAGATCTGTTTATATTTGCTTGAGTAGTATCAGCTTCAGTTATTCTCTGTTCCAGTCTGATCCTCTAGTTTTCTCTTCTTTTTCTGTTTGATGGGTTTGTTGATGCTTGTAAATGTTTATACAGACTAATTCTCTGAAGACTTTATGAATCATACAATGGTCATATGGTGCAATGAATTATATGGTGATCTTATTTATTCTGAGACGTTTCAGACTCATTGAACTATTGCCTTATGTTCTTTGTTGAAATTGTCGGACACATAAAAATGCAAGTTGCCTGTGATCTCTTGATCTTAAGATAATCTGTGGTAAATTTGCTTTTTACCTTATTGTTCACAGAAGTCAGGATTATTTTCACCACAGAGAGCACATTTGCGTTTGCGGCTCATAATTACAGCTGTGGTTTGAGCAGCCGCGACCCTATTAGGGGAGGGTGGGGGTAGGGGCGGGCGTGGGGGGTTTGTGTAGAGATGACAGGTTTGGGGCGGGGACGGGGGGGGGGGGGTGCCCAGGCTGTGTGAACTCCTCAGCTCCACAGGAATGTGGTCTCTCACATCCTAATGGAGAGGCAGCTGACTGCATCACACGCTCATACACCTGGGGAGATGAGCTAGCTTTCCCTGTGCTGTTCAGAGAGGGTGTATGTGAGAAAGAGAGAGAGAGAGGGTGTGTGTGTGTGTGTGTGAGAGAGAGGGTGTGTGTGAGAAAGAGGGTGAGATTTTGAATTTGATGTTCCTTTATTGATTCAGAAAGAGAGAGATGAGGGGGATAGAAAGATGAACTGTAAAACAAAAAAACTTCTCTTTTTACTAAGAGCATCTTTCATGATCAAAATAACATTTTTAATGAACATCAAGGCCTTCAAAGCATGTCATGGTAATCATAATCATAACCTTTAACAACAACATACAACATTACACACCGTAAACCACCATACAGTGAAGCCACTTCAAACCCTCAACATATAACAACAACATTTCAGTCTACAGGCATGTCTGTTATCTTAAGCATGCTAGCAACAGACCAGCCCATACCATGGTGGGAGTGCTTTCATGCCGAGCTGTGTATCTGTATCCACTGTTGAGCTGGCAGTGCTGGGGGCTGCTGAGGATGGGTAAGGGTAAGGGGGTGGAGCTTATTTTGGACGTGGGGCGGGGGGGAGGGGGGGTTCCATAGGGAACGTGTGATTAATGTGGTTCCGTTCACCAGCTGTGGCCCCCACTACCTGCTGTGTTGCCCGTAGGAGGTGTTCAGAGTTAATCCTGAAACTTACCCCTTCCCCCCTAGATAAAATAATAACAATAATAACATGAAAATGTCTATACTGTACATATACGGACTGCACTAAGTTATTGTTATTTGCTTATCAACATTAATATTCCATGATTCATGCACTGCTATGTTTACTTATATCTGTTCAGGGCATTTATATCTTATATCATTACAAGGTGTGCATCTAGTGTGTCTGCATTCATTTTTGTTACATCGGAGTTTTCTTATAAGGCAATAGAAAACTGAACCTTTATCTCAGTCTTCCAGGGCAGAAAATGTGTATCAACCAAATGAAAAGATCAGTATCAAAGAAGCATAGCCTAAGGCTCAAATCCTTATTTATAGGGATCAGGAATGGTGGTGATTTTCATGGCTTATAAATTTGATAATGAGACATTTGCAATGGGAACTCGGTCATTAGTTTTGTTTCTCTGACCACCACTTGGAAGACCGAACATAATTTACATGGGAGTGCTCATTGTCTGTTGTCTGTGGACGTTCTTTCTTGTTGGCTATTAGCAGTAGCCAAAACATGTTTGCCAAATGAGATTTCATAATTAGATTCATAATTAATCGAATGAATCGAATAATTCACTAATGAATGCTCTCGCTCACTTTAAGTAATAAGTTGAGTGCTGATGACTCATAGGTTATACTTCTTATAAGGCCATAGCCCATGTCCTGTGGTTATTTGTTCATAAATCATTTAAAATTATTTCAAAATGAAGAACCGAGTGTGTCCTTGTTGGAATGTACTTAATAGCAGGCTCTGGCCCAAGAGAGTTCAAACTCTGAACACTGTATGTAAATAAAAGTAAAAAGAGCCAGATTTTTCTTCGCCTTTCATATTAAAATGAAGGATGTGGACTTTTGGGGTGCGCTGAATCGGAGGTAGTTTTGGGGGCTGGGGTGAAATAGCGAGCAGCGCGTCGATCGCTGACGGCCATCTGTGGGTCTAACGCTCCGCGGATCTCCGTTTCCGTGGCGAACGCGCTCGGCCAGACGTGAGGGCCGGGGGGCAGACGGGCGGGGCTCTGGCTGCGATGATGTACGCGGCCGATGAAAGGGGAGGGAAGTCGATGGGAGGACGGGGCGTCCCGTGGGGGGGGGGGGGGGGGGGGGCACGCCTGACTGTCAGGGTACCCCCGGATTAGCTCTCACTGTCTCTGCTCAGGCCCAGCCCTGTCACTCAAACAGAGTGTGTACGGGTCATCATCCCACGACCCCCGCCCCCTCCGTTTGAGGGCCCAGTCTCTCCTCCCACCCTCTCCCTTTCTCTCTCCTTATCTTTCTTCCTCCTCCTTTCTGTCTCTCTCTTTCTCTCTCTTGACTCTGTGTCTCTGTGTAGATGCCAGGATAAATAATGTTCTGTTGTACTTTTACATGTTTTTTTCTCAGTCTGGCCTCACAGTTCCCCCTCCTTACTGCTGCTGGTGAGTGACTGTATGTGGAGGCCGTGTCTCTGGTGGCAAATAGGGTTCTCCCTCATTATGTCTATGATGATTAAATGTGTAGTGAAAAGTTATTTAGTTCTTTCCGAACTTCTCTCTCTGTATCTGTCTTGCTCTCTCCCACTCTCTCCCCCTCATTCTCTCTCAATGCTATCTCTCACTCCTTCTCAACCTGTCTCTCTTTCTCTGTGTCCCTCTCCCTCCCTCTCACTTCCTCTCTCTCTCTCATTCTCTCTTCCTTGCCCTCCTCTCTCTCCCTCATTCCCCCTCTTTCTGTCTCTCCCTCATTCTGTCTCCCTCATTCCTCTTTTCCTCTCTCTCCCTCATTCTGTCTCCTCATCCCTCTGTCTTCCATTCTATCTCCCTCCTCATCCCTCTCTCTCTCTCGCTCCCTCTCCCTATCCCTCTCTATCTCTCTCCTTCTGTCTCCCTTGTCTCTCCCCCCTCTCCCCACTCCCCACTCCCCCCTCTCTCCCCCCCCCCCCCCTGCACATGCACAGATGGCTGTGTGCATCCTCCTCAGCTGCAGTCTGCAGTGAGAGGAAGCGGGGGCCCCCCCGTGGTGGCCTTCAGGGTGCCGGTGGCACAAGCGCCCCATTGTGGCAGCGGCTGCCGGGCATTCCTGATTACGGGGGAGAGAGAAAGGGGCGAAGCGTGCCTGGGGGGGCCGCGGCTGTGACACCCCCCTGTCCCGTCCCCCCCCGTCCCGTCACCCGCTGCCCCTCCCCTCCCCTCCACTCCCCGCTCCCACTGCCGCTACGATGCAGAAGCTACGGACACCCCGCGCCGGGGTGCAGTCTAGACGCTAGCTCACGCCTGCGTGTCCCCGCCCACTCCGGTTCCAGCGACGGCTCGCCGCGCGGTGCTGTGACTACCGCTCGCAGACCGCCGCCGCCGCCGCCGCCGCCGCCGCCGCTCCTTTCCGAGAGGACAGAGACGCGCACAATGTGTTCTTTCACGCCGCGGTGAACAAGGGGACCCGTGTGAGTAGGGAAACGACTTTTCGTATTTCTTTCGTTAGCGTTTCAGCTCACCGGGTTCGGTCTGTCTGCGAGAAGCCTGAACTAGCGTTAGCGCCGAGGGAAGCGTTCAGAACTGCAGTGACTGTGCGCACCTGTTCAGTGCAGAGGTGTACAGGTGTCTGGGCTCGGGGGGCTCCTGATACTCTGGACATGGGGTCTGCTGTTATCTGGGTACGTGTGTGACTGTGAGAGACAAAACTGAGTTTCTATGTGACCGTGCTCTCACTGGAAGACTGTTGACATCTGTCTGTTTAGTGTGTGCATTTTTCTGAATACTTCCCGCTCTGACTTCCCTCTCTCCCTTTCTTTTTCTTTCTCTCCATCTCCCCACCCCCTCCTCCTTTTCTGTCCTCCCCCTGTATTTATAGCTAGCTATTCATTAGGACAATCTTTAAATGCAACAAACACAGGAAATGGCGTCAACTTGTTAAATTAAAGCCTAGCAGACAGAAATGGCTATCTATCTATCGAAGGAAAACTAAAAAAAGACAGCAGGGTGCTTTCTGTTTTGTGTTTGGTTAGAAGCTTGATAAAGAGAGATTATTTATTCAGACATTTGCCAACTAGTGGAATTTTACCAGTACAGTGTGTTTTAGTGATGCGTTTCTGTGCTGGTATATAAATTGAAATGTAAACGTTGTGATGGATACACTGTATTCAGCAGCATTTTATTGATTTTTTTTTCTTTTAGATTTATTGCAATCCTGTTTGATAATCAACAGTATGTCTTGGAGACCTCTGACAGAACACAATCAATAAGTGATTTTCCACAGCGCGAGGTGGTGGTGTATCAGTTTATCAGGGAAGCTCTACCACAAGTGGGCTGCAACAGGAAATCCTTCCATGACCAGCAATCACGATCACAAGCAGAAGCAGATTCAGCGCAGTTCATTGGTGCTGTATTGGCAGTAAAAAAAGAGCAATTTTGATAAAGCAGTCATATAGATTATACAGTACAAGTTACTTCTAGCTACTGCAATGCTATTACGTAGTACTATATAAAAAACAGACAAATACTCATGCACACACAAGCACGCTTACTCTTATGCAAACATCAAACAATATGAATGAGTGAATCATTGCATTCATATAGTACGTTTCCGAATGCTCAAAGTGCTTTACAGTGAAGAGTGGGAACTCACCTCACCCACCACCAATGTGTAGCACCCACCTGGGTGATGCACAACACTCATTTTGCGCCAGAATGCTCACCACACATTAGCTAAGGGTGGAGAGGGAGAGAACATTTTTTAGCCAATTAAATCTGAGGATGATTAGGTGGCAAGATTGAGAGAGGCAGGTTGGGAATTTTGCCAGGACACCGGGGAACCCCCTACTCTTTGCGACAGGTGTCATGGGGTCTTTCTCCTCAGCAGTTGCCACTGCCAAGGCAACATACTACCACTCTAAGATACACAAATCTATTGCTAACCCCAGGCAACTGTTTTCAATTTTCTCCTCTCTCCTCAGTAAACCCTCACCTCCAACTCAGACCTCCCTTACTGCTGAAGACTTCGCAGCCTTCTTCGAAGCAAAGGTCACACTCATCCGCAGCTCCCTTGACCCTCCCGACTCCCCACCCTTCCCTCCCCCCATCCCCTCTATGACCCTCCCCACATTCTCCACCTTCTCCCCACTCTCTCTCCCTGATGTCTCCCAACTCTTGCTCTCCCACCGTCCCACCACCTGTGCCCTTGATCCCCTCCCCTCTACCCTCCTCCAGCTGATCTCACCAGAGATCATCCCCTTCATCGCCCACCTGATTAACTCCTCCCTGACTTCTGGCACCTTCCCGTCATCTTTCAAAAGAGCCCACATCACCCCCATTCTGAAGAAACCAACACTGGACCCCTGCCTCACCCAGAACTACAGACCGGTATCCCTTCTTCCATTCCTATCTAAAACTCTCGAACGTGCTGCGTCCAACCAACTTTCCTCTTTTCTTTCTAAACATAACCTCCAAGACCCTCAGCAGTCTGGTTTCAGACCCGGTCACTCGACGGAGACTGCCCTGCTCTCCGTCACTGAGTCTCTCCACGCAGCACACGCAGCATCCCGTTCATCTGTCCTAATTCTTCTTGACCTCTCAGCTGCCTTCGACACCGTTGACCATCCTACACTTCTGTCTTCCCTGACAGAATTGGGAATTTGCGGACCAGCCCTCAACTGGATTGCGTCCTATCTCTCCGGCCGCTCCTTCCAGGTTGCCTGGGCCGGTGCAGTATCAGCTCCTCGTCCCCTCACAACTGGGGTCCCTCAGGGCTCTGTCCTTGGTCCCCTCCTCTTTTCTCTGTATACTAGGTCCCTTGGCCCTGTTATTGCCGCCCATGGCATGTCATATCATCTCTATGCAGATGATATTCAACTTTTCTACTCTTTCTCTCCCACAGACACTCAGGTCTCCGATCGCATATCCGCCTGCCTGAGTGACATCCAGAGCTGGATGACCAAACACCAGCTCAAGCTCAACACAAGCAAAACGGAACTTCTCCATATTCCTTCTCTTACCTCTCCCACTTCTCATCTGCCCATTTCTTTAGGAGTCACTCCCCTACACCCTTCGCAGAGTGCCCGAAATCTTGGAGTTGTGCTGGACAACAGGCTGGCACTCTCTGAGAATATCGCGGCAACCACCCGGTCGTGCAGGTTCATCCTGTACAATATCCGCAGAATAAGACCACTCCTCACCAATTATTCCACACAGCTCCTGGTTCAGGCCATGATACTGTCACGTCTGGACTACTGCAACTCCCTCCTGGCTGGCCTCCCAGCATCAGCCACCAGACCCCTTCAGCTCATCCAGAATGCAGCAGCACGTCTGGTTTACAACCTCCCTCGTGACTCCCACGTCACTCCCCTCCTCATCTCCCTCCACTGGCTACCAGTGCAAGCTCGCATCCGGTTTAAGACACTGGTGCTTGCTTTCCAAGCAGTCAAGGGGTCAGCTCCTGGTTATCTGCAGAAGATGATCAGACCCTACAAGCCGGCCAGATCGCTCCGATCGGCTACTACAGGGCGGCTGATTCCTCCCCCTACACGAGCAGCAACAAGGTCTCGACTCTTTGCAGTTCTGGCCCCACGATGGTGGAACGATCTTCCAGTGGAGGTCAGAACAGCAGAGTGTCTGAGCACCTTCAAACGGAAACTCAAGACGCACCTCTTCTCTGTATACCTCTCTCCTCTTCCCTAAACCCTCTCCCATAACTATTTAAAAAAAAAAAAAAAAAAAAAAAAAAATTTTTTGGTTCAGACTATCTTGTTTTTCCTTACTGTATGCTACTATAGTAAAGGCTTTTATCTGCATTTTATTCAATGGACTTAAGTGGACTTGATCCTGAGTTTGGTTACACTGTTGTAAGTCGCTCTGGATAAGAGCGTCAGCTAAATGCCTATAATGTAATGTAATGTAATGTAATGTCTTTAATGACCACAGTGAGTCAGGACCTCGATTGAACATCTCATCCGAAAGACAGCAACTCCTACAGCACAGTGTCCCCGTCACTGCATTGGGGTTTATTTGACCAAAGGGAAGAGTGCCCCCTGCTGGCCCACCAACAACACTTCCAGCAGCAAATCAGTATTCCCTGGTGGTCTCCCATCCAAGTACTAACCAAGCCCACACTTGCTTAGCTTCAGGCATTCGACAGGGTGCATGATTGCTGGCTAATGTATTTGTCATGGGGAGGACAGTGCGTATCCTTAGTGCATTTCCATTGCGTGGGAATATAGATTACAGTGAAACACAGCTCTCTTCTGTTCTCTCTTACACTGTAGCAATCAGACAGCCTGTCTGGCTGGTATCAGCCCTTTTAATGGCAAGACCATGGTCACTAAATGCTGATTGGTCAGGGTCTGACAAGACCACGGTCACTAAATGCTGTTTGGCCAGGGACTGGGGAGGCCATGGTCACTAAATGCTGTTCGGTCTAAGTCTGACAAAGCCACAGTTGCTAAAGGCTGTTTGGTCAGGGTCTGCCTCTGCTTTGCATTTTCACAATGATCAGGTATTCAGCCCTGGTGTGGTTTATAACTAGAGTCCAACCTTCTGTCTGGGGCTTTTTGTGCTTGCAGTTCAGTGGTGCTGAATGATTGCTGTTGTTTGAGATGTTTTACATGTGGATCGTTCCAGCTGGAAAAGTTCTAGCAGTGCTGTCGTGAAAGTGACTGAGGGTTGTGTTGCTCTGTTCTCTGAGCTTCAGGACCAGCTGGCTAGCCGGACACTTCTGACCTCAGCTTTTGGTATTGCACAACTTTACGATGAAATTGATTTAGATGGATTTTGGATCGCTGTCTGTAGACTCAGTCCTGAATTTTAATGGTGCGAAAATAGTAATCCAGATATTAATAATCGGCAGACAAAGGCCTTATTTGGCCTTGCCTACATTGTTTAGCTTTTCACTGTTTTCCCAAAATCCTTCACTCATGACGAGGTATTTTTCTCATTTGTGTTCTCAGACCTCACACTTTGCTGCAATAGCGAGTGAATCTTAGGGAAATCAATCACTGAGCATCCTCTTTGTGGCATAACATGCCCTGTGTGAATTGCCTGTTAATGATTTCGCTTCCCGACTGAACTTCTGTGGGACATTTATTGTCAGATCCTGGTATGTGTAGCTGATGTACTGTGCAAGTATAGCATTGCCCACTGCAACATGAAAGGCATTTTATTGCACCATAGTCTTGCTTAGTTCCACATCTTGTTCAGTTAACGGTATGATGACAAGAGCATCACCTTTAACACTTCAGGGGCTACTGATCAGTTTAAAGAAATACCATATCTGCCACGGAAACAGCCACTTTGCAAAATATTGTGCATGCTAGTTTGTGCAAGCTTGTCTCTGTCTTGATCATAACCCATCCGATTTTGCAAAGTCATGTGCAGGAATCAACGCAGTAGACCCACAAAATTGTAATGCAACCCCACCGATCGAAGAGCTGAAGGACAGAGAAACGCACACCGGTGTGTCGGGAAGTCCGAAAAGGAAACTTCAGAGCTGAAAATCACCCAGCTGCGCTTCTCTGCGTCTCTCTGTGCATCGCGCTCTGATACGCGGGGGCTGTGGGACCCTATTTATAGCCCCTGTTGAGTTTCAGTGTCTGTTTCCTACACATATTCTCATCCGCTGTGGTGAGCAGAGGGTGCTCTGTCACACGTTAACTGAGAAAAGCGCCCACGCTTCTACTCGCTTTTTCAGTTCCGAAGAAGCTTGCCATCGTCAGAGGAGGAAGTGTTTTTGTTTTCTGATTATACCGGATTCTGCGGAGGTGACATCTTGTCTGTCTCGACTTCTCTCTGTCTTTGCGTGTGGAGTTCAACCAGCGGCCAGAAGAACTGAGTAAGTCACTGCGGATAATCCTCTCCTTTTCTCCGGTAACACCGCTCGTAACTGCAAGCATCCCATCATTGTGATTTCACTGTGGCCTGATCAGAGAGAGAGTTTTAGTCAGCTGCTGGGGAGGATGGACCCCTTTGAACCTCTACTGCGTGAGTGTCTGTCAAACCGAGAATTTAGTGCAAGGGAAGTGTCATCTACCACCTCAAACAAAGGACCACCCTTGTAGCTTTTACTAGCTGCTTGAGTAATAGTGAGGCTGAAGACTGCTCGTAGGGGAGACGCCTGCAAAACCGTTTGAGGTTGTCGACAGGTCAAGTGGTACCACTAGAACTACAGACCGTAAGCAAAATATCCCCACGTGGTGCAATGTCATTCATCCAAAGAAAAGAAGGGAAACAATACTACAATAGAAAATGGCATTCTTAAAATATGTGCCTTTTACAGTAAAAAGAAACACTGCATTCCTTTTTTCCTTATTTAAAGATATACTATTTAAAGTTCTATTATGCTCCTTGAGTGATTTATTTCAAAAGAAGTCATTAGAAGGCAAAAAAAGGCTTGTTTTCCCTTTTAAATGCGATGGAAAAATGCGAAGATAATGTGAAGATGGAAGAACATGCTGTTTTTCTGCGATGTTGTTTGCTAAGGATAATTGCCTGGCTGATATATTTAGTTCAATGTCCTTTTTGTACTGTGTGCTGTAAGGAGGCATCATGTGCTCGTGGTGATTTCTCCAAGCCCACAGGGAAGTGAAACCTTGCCTAATAACATGACTGATTCTTAAACTTTTGTGGGTAGCAACGATACCTCCTGTGCAGTAAAATAAAGTAGTTTTTTTCTGGGGGGGGGGGGGTAGTAAATTCAGAATTCTACCTACCTAATAATTCCCTTGAAAATGGGGAGTTCCTTTTGTTTACTTATTGTTTTACTGTAATGTATCTCTCTCTGTGATAATGTGACTGTCTTGTGCTTTTGTCCTGCGTGAGTCAGATGGTTTTCTCGGCTAATTTTAGTTTAGTCCTCTGATTTTGTGGCTTCTCCCTGCTTTAATCAAGTGGGGTTTTTTCTTTGTTGCTCTGCAGAAGGGTAGGATTTCTTATGTACTGTAAAGCGATGCGTGAGAGTGGGGATTCAGAAAGGGATGGGGGCTCGCCGTGGTCACATTTAACGTAACATTCGTTCAGCGGAAGATCATTTCGCAACAAACATGGATGGACTTTCGTTTCACTGTTACACCCCTTCCTTTCTTCGGTTGACTTGAAAGAGGTAACAAACATTCAGAATGTGAAGGCTTTATGCGGCCTAAACACGATGGGGGAGAAGGAGAAGAATTAGAGAGCATTTTTTTTTCAACCACAGTTTAAAAGAAAAATACTTTCCTTTATGCTTGGTGTAATTTGGGCTATGTGCTTGAAACTACTGTCAGAAACTCTCCAAAGGAAAAACGCATTTTGCAGCTATTCAAATATTGAAATATTCGGTCCACCACCGTATTTTAAATGCTGGAACATGCTGATGATCGTGTTACAATTTGTCATCAATTTGTACTAAACGTGATGGTGGACGGACCATCTGCAGTTTCTCATATTTCGGCCAAATCCACCCATTTTCCCCGTCTTTAATTTGCTGTAACGATGTAACTACACACAGGAACATTTGTGGCCTCTGGCTCCTTAACCACGGGACTGATTCTCCGCTGAGTCACGTCCACCATTAACTTTTTCTGGTCAACCAAGGCCTAATTAAGTTCCTGTCCCCTTCCTCCCGTGACCCTGCAATAAACTCACTGCCTGGTCAATTAGAGCACCAGCTGGGGGCAGGAACACCCCTTTTAGGAGGAAATTGGGATCCCAATTTAGCACGCTTTAACTCTAAAGCAGTAATCAATGCTTTGTGTATCAGCGTTTGATTGGCAGCACCGATCAAATGGCCGTGTACCGAAAATAATCTACCAATCAGATTCCAACAAACATGGGGGCGGCGTCACGTCAGTGACTTTGTGAGCGTAGAAGCTCACCAAAAATGCACAACTTTGCTCTGAGGGTAAAGACACACGTCTACCCAAGCACACGCGCTAAGGAAACTGACGGACTGCGCTGCACGTCCCGATTCACACCTCGCCAGATCACCGAGACCTGTCTGGCCTGTTTGGTGTTGTGTTTTGACTTTCCATGCCCGTCTTGGTCTGGAAGAGCAAATTCCATGACCTTGTTGATTACATTGTGAAAGCATCATGTTTTGAGTCTGATCAAACGAATTAACCAGGTAATATAGAGTAGCGTGTCACTAACCCAAATCACAGATTGGCCTTCTTTAATGGTAGTACTGTTAACCTCTATGTTCAGCCGTGGCAGAATGATCATTTCCTCTGATTAAGAATCAAATAACATTATTCCTCGTATTATCCAAAATTATTGTTTTCAATTAGCCTGTTCACATATTCATTATCACAGCCAATAAATATATATCCCTTTATTTCCAAATCATGTCTATGTTATTTCACTAAGTTGGGCTCTACCGACATAGATTCTGATTGGTTGTTCAACTCAATTGTTCTGAATAAACCTGACCAAACCTCACTACATTGTGAAACCCAGTTAGCAAAGACGCTTACGTAGATCTCAGGGAAGACTAATCGAAAAAGCTGAGCTTGCTGATGAAAATATCTGCAATTGCTCCATGTCTGAGCGTGCACAAAATGGATGTTCATGTGACATGCAGTCAAGCTCTTTTTTGATTAGCCCTTTTGGTTAGCTTAATGTCCTGCTGTTTGTGCTCCAGCCGTCAAATGCGGGACTAGTGAAGGACTTTACTCAGGTGTGACGTCTCTCCATGCTGTACCCCATTAGTGCTGAGACAGTGAGCTAATCACCCATTTTCTCTGTTTTCTTCCCATGAACTTAATTACTGCGAGCACCTGAGGGTCTGCGTCGCAGTCATTTCGTCCTCTGTCCCTCCCAGGGTGTGCGGTGGCTTCAGTTCTGTGACTTCCACTCTGGCTAAAGGACGCACTGCAGTGAGGGTGTGTGTGTAGGGCATGGATGCTCAAATATGTCCCTCAAATCTAAATCCAGCGCTGGCGTTCTGCTTTTCCCAGGTAACTAACCGAACAATCAGTGCTACTGATTGGCCAGACTGTCTTCACACCCGACTCCCAGGTAAAGGGAGGGTGGAAAACCAGCAGTCCTCTGCCCTCGAGGCTTGTGATTGAAGTAATGGGGTGTTTGTACAAGGAGAATGGTGGTTTCCCAGCCTGCCCTGTGGAATTTGCCACCTTCATTCGTCCTAGATGCAGGTCGGGTGCGTGGCCAGCAGAGGGCGCCAACTCCCAGCTTACACAGGTACTGCAGGAGCGCCAGTCTTCTGCGTCGCGCCCCAGAGGAACCGCCCTGACCAATCACAGGTGCCTCTCAGATCTGCCCACGTGCGGCTCACGTTCCCCCCCAGGCAAGCCGTGCCTCCACCTCAGAATAAACCCTGGCAAAGCTCCCTCTCCAACCACTCCCCCCTTCTCTGCAGAACCTACCGCAACCCTGAGCCTCCTTTCCCCTTCCTGAAGGACATGCACCGCACATTCTAATTCACGCGCCCTACCACGGTGACACTCAGTGCAGGAGAGGCAGACAGAGAGAGGAGGAGCGGGAGATGAAGAAGGATCAGGGTTATGTTCTTCCTGCATTCCTCTTTGCCTCTCATCCCATTTCAAATCAAAATATGTCTTTCTCTTTCTCCGTTTCTCTCGCTCCTTTTCCTTCCCTGTGGTTCGTGTTCCCAGTTTGAGTAATGACGGAAGAACAGCTCAGTCTGCTGGAGCATCATGGACAGTGACAGAGCAGGCAATGGCCCACATGTGGCCAAACTGCAGAGGTGACTGACCATCTTCTTCTTGGTCCTCCAGTCTGGTTCCTGCTAAGCCGACAGCACCTTTGATGCCCGAGGGGGGAGAAATATGTCTGTTTGCTTTCCATCTTCGTCCCACGAGAGGCGTTTGCCAGCCTGACGGCAGCCGTAATTTGATTGGCCGTTCATTCCCTCCGCTCTGTCAGGCGTTAGGTTATTGTCTCTTCTGTCAAAATGGAGGACAGGCTGCACACACTGATATGAACCCTGTAACGTTAGAGCTCAATGCCGGCTGGTGTTTCTGTAGAGATGCGTCACTCGGTGGGTGACCTTGTGTTATGAAGATATTCTTAGAGCTGTAGCAGTTTTGTGCTGTGCTGATACAGATGAATATATTATTAGGCTCCCTATTAAGTTGCACAGTCACTAAAGGTGCTCATCTCAAGCACATGCTTTGCCTGTTGACTCTGGGTGGTATCATTATCCAACTATGACCGACAGTCCATGTTTGTGAAGTACGTAAGTCCATCAGAAGTAAGTTGGGTTCAGGTCTACTAGGAATACTCAAGTTACTGTTGCATTACTTCTGTTAACAGACAGACAAGAGCAAGCAGAGCAACCTAAAATGTAAGACATCTTTTAGCAGACTAGAGCAACCACAGAAACCTACGATGAAAGAGATCATTTAGGAGAGTAGAGCCAGCAGACTGACCTGCAATGCAAGAGAACAATAACGTGGTCAGCGTCCACAGCTGCCAGCTATGGTCGGTCAGTCTGTCATCACTCTCCTCCGAACAGTGCTAGCTCTCTCCTGCAGTACCGTGTGGCCAGTAGGGTGTGAAATAGCCTAGTGTGTGAGTGTCTGAGGGGGTGTTTTCATGCTTCAGCCATAGTGCTTCTGGGCAGGGCTGTGGGTGGAACAGCAGTGACTCAATACCCGGTCCAAATTAGGGAGAAGAAAGAGACCAAAATACATGTGCAACAAATTGATGCTCAGCAATCAGTGGTCCCACTGGGTGCCTGTGTAGCTGACTGGTCCCACTGGGTGCCTGTGTAGCTGACTGGTGCACTGGGTGCCTGTGTAGCTGACTGGTGCACTGGGTGCCTGTGTAGCTGACTGGTCCCACTGGGTGCCTGTGTAGCCGACTGGTGCACTGGGTGCCTGTGTAGCTGACTGGTGCACTGGGTGCCTGTGTAGCTGACTGGTCCCACTGAGTGCCTGTGTAGCTGACTGGTGCACTGGGTGCCTGTGTAGCTGACTGGTCCCACTGGGCGCCTGTGTAGCTGACTGGTGCACTGGGTGCCTGTGTAGCTGACTGGTGCACTGGGTGCCTGTGTAGCTGACTGGTCCCACTGGGTGCCTGTGTAGCTGACTGGGGCACTGGGTGCCTGTGTAGCTGACTGGTGCACTGTGTGCCTGTGTAGCTGACTGGTCCCACTGGGTGCCTGTGTAGCTGAATGGGGCACTGGGTGCCTGTGTAGCTGACTGGTGCACTGGGTGCCTGTGTAGCTGAGCAGCAATGACTGATGTTCGCTTGGCTGGACATTTTGGTAGAGCTTTTGCCAATGTGGTGTTTGAATTTCATGTCAAGTGAGTTTCATCTGAAGCACAGGAAGTAAATGCCACTGCTTCATCTGCAAACAATTGGAATGAGTGAACCCTTTCTGTTTATAATTATTGGTTATTATAGCCTGTTGTGGCTATTTAAAAACATATCCAGATGCATGTAGTCATGTTCTGCTTTATCTTGAAGAGAAGACATGATTACAATGACCTGTGTTGGTAAAGAATAACTTATGTGTATGATTCACATTAACTACAGCTATGCAATTATGCGACAGCATCCAATGATATAATTATATAGCATCTGAGAACAGTTAACATTAACAAGTGGCTTTCTCTCCACCTGATCATGAAGACCATGTCAGTAATGTGAAAATAATGCGTTAGGGAAGCACAATGATGTCGGGTCATATCAGCTGATAAAGGGGTAAATGTATCTCGTTAGCCTATGCTAAGATCATCGCTGATACGATGACATAATTATACAATAACAATAATAATCTTAATCAGAGAGAATGAGTTTGCTGTGCTGTTGATGCTGTAAATTAAGTTAAAAAAAGCCCAGTGTGAAAGCAGTCTGATCTTGGCCATCTGATACTATTTTACTTTGTATTTATTTTCCATTTATATTTTTGACTAGCCAAACTCACAAGCAAAGATACAGAGCTATAAAGCTGTATAAATATTTGCTTAATAATAAGCAAGCAATAGCAGTAAATAAGCATATTGTGCATCCTCAGTATATATACTTTAATACTTTTACTGTTGATTTGACTTTATTTCAATCAAGGAAAACTGTGGCACAAAAGAAGGTTGCAGGTTCACATACTTCGTGTGACATAGCTCTTCTTCATATGATTGCATTTAAACCTTAATTGCTTCCTCATCCAGCTGTATAATTGGATTGCATGTATGAGGTAGCATGGGCCATCTGTAATGCAAACATGCAATGAGGGTGGTGGGAAATGCGCTGGTTGAGACAAAATATGATTTCCTCATGCTTACATCCTCTTGCCCATTACAATTTTGAGTGAAGGAGAAAAATGTACAGTTGGCCCAAAAGACATTGACCACTAGATTGTCAGTCAGTGAGCTTTGTGGAGTCGCTGTAGGTCTGTGAGTTTTGTGGAGTAACTGTAGGTCTGTGAGCTTTGTGGAGTAACTGTCGATCTGTGTGCTTTGTGGAATCACTCTAGGTCTGTGAGCTTTGTGGAGTAACTGTAAGTCTGTGAGCTTTGTGGAGTGACTGTAGGTCTGTGAGCTTTGTGGAGTCGCTGTCGGTCTGTGAGATTTGCGGAGTAACTGTCGGTCTGTGAGCTTTGTGGAGTAACTGTAAGTCTGTGAGCTTTGTGGAGTAACTGTAGGTCTGTGAGCTTTGTGGTGTAACTGTCGGTCTGTGAGCTTTGTGGAATCACTCTAGGTCTGTGAGCTTTGTGGAGTAACTGTAAGTCTGTGAGTTTTGTGGAGTGACTGTAGGTCTGTGAGCTTTGTGGAGTCGCTGTCGGTCTGTGAGCTTTGCGGAGTAACTGTCAGTCTGTGAGCTTTGTGGAGTAACTGTAAGTCTGTGAGCTTTGTGGAGTAACTGTAGGTCTGTGAGCTTTGTGGTGTAACTGTCGGTCTGTGAGCCTTGTGGAGTCTCTGTCGGTCTGTGAGCATTGCGGAGTAACTGTCGGTCTGTGAGCTTTGTGGAGTAGCTGTAAGTCTGTGAGCTTTGTGGAGTAACTGTAAGTCTGTGACCTTTGTGGAGTAACTGTAGGTCTGTGAGCTTTGTGGAGTCGCTGTCGGTCTGTGAGCTTTGTGGAGTAACTAGGTTTGTGAGCTTTGTGGAATCACTTTTGGTCTGTGAGCTTTGTGGAGTAACTGTAGGTCTGTGAGCTTTGTGGAGTCCCTCTCGGTCTGTGAGCTTTGTGGAGTAACTAGGTTTGTGAGCTTTGTGGAATCACTTTTGGTCTGTGAGCTTTGTCGGGTCGCTGAAGGTCTGTGAGGTTTTTGGAGTCGCTGTAGGTCTGTCAGAAAGTCACAGGTGTGTTTGTGCATTCTGGGACGCTGTGGATAATGACACTTCCTCTGTTCACCAATCCCTGATAAGCCTTGGGCACTTTGTTAACACCACCCCGCTTTGACACAGGAGGGGGGGGGGGGGTCTCTAAAAATACCCAGGCTCCTGCCCCCTCTCCCCCTCTGCCCCATTATTATAGTCACTTTAATTACCCCCTCCCACTTCCCCTCCCTCACTCTCTCTCTCTCTCTCTCTCTCTCTCTCTCTCTGTCTCTCTCTCTCCGGGCGAGCGAGGAGCCCGTTCACTGAGCACAGCTGCGCTCCCGTAATTATCTCCTCTGGAACTCCACGAAGCCCCCTTTTCTCCGAAGCCCAGCCCGTGGTGACACCTCCCTAATGAAACCCTTATTTGTAGTTCTCCGTCCTCTCTTCCTGTTTATTTTATTTGTTTTGTTTCGGTCGATTAACGCGGCACACTGAAGCCCCGGCCGCGCTCGAACCGCGCTCAGAACCGGCCGCGCTCGAACTGCGTTCAGAAAGAAGCGCCCGGGCTCTGCGACCGTCCGCCTCGGGAGGGAGGGAGGGAGCGCTGCTTCCGCATCGCCTGGCGCTGCAGTGCGGTGGGACCCGGGGAAGCGCTTAGAGCGCCGTATATTCACAGGTTCGCGAGGAGGCGCGTAGCGGAAGGATGCTAATGCTCGCCATGGGGATTAACCCGTCTCGGTTTGTGGAGCCGAGCCCAGGCAGAGGAGTGCCCTGACATGGCCGTGCATTCACACAGGCGGCAGGTTGGGAAGTCAGCGTAACTCATCGCAGAAAGCAGAACACACACACCCTGGCTTTTTTTATATTATTATTCAAGAAGGTGAAACGTTTCAAGCACAGGCCCAGGCAAATTAACTAGTTAGCCAGTTAGCTTATTCAGTCATCAACACACCCTACCGCAGGGGTCCTCAATCTTAACCAGGAAAAGGGCCAGTGTGGGTGCGGGCTTTCATTCCTACCAAGCAGTTGCACACCTGATTCTACTAATCAGCCACCAGAGTCTTTGCTAAGGGCCTTGATTAGTAGAATCAGGTGTGTAATTGCTTGGTAGGAACGAAAGCCCGCACCCACACCGGCCCTTTCTGGATGAGATTGAGGACCCCTGCCCAACCGAGAAAACGGAACCTGAAAGCAGCTTTTTGGGGGTGCGGCCCTCTCCCAAAGAAACAGGTCCCCGGGCGCGGGCGGCTCTGTTCTGAGCGTGCTCCCTGGCCCCGAGGCAGACGCAGGGCTGTCGAAGACGCTAACGTAGCGGGCGGGAGCGGGCTAGCGGAGACGCTAACGTTAGCGGGCGGGAGCGGGCTAGCGGAGACGCTAACAAAGCGGGCGGGAGCGGGCCAGCGGAGACGCTAACAAAGCGGGCGGGAGCGGGCCAGCGGAGACGCTAACAAAGCGGGCGGGAGCGGGCCAGCGGAGACGCTAACAAAGCGGGCGGGAGCGGGCCAGCGGAGACGCTAACAAAGCGGGCGGGAGCGGGCCAGCGGAGACGCTAACGTTAGCGGGCGGGAGCGGGCCAGCGGAGACGCTAACAAAGCGGGCGGGAGCGGGCCAGCGGAGACGCTAACAAAGCGGGCGGGAGCGGGCCAGCGGAGACGCTAACGTTAGCGGGCGGGAGCGGGCCAGCGGAGACGCTAACAAAGCGGGCGGGAGCGGGCCAGCGGAGACGCTAACAAAGCGGGCGGGAGCGGGCCAGCGGAGACGCTAACAAAGCGGGCGGGAGCGGGCCAGCGGAGACGCTAACGTTAGCGGGCGGGAGCGGGCTAGCCGTCTGCTCTCCCGGCGACCCGGGGGGGGGGGCGGCGTGACGGGAGCGGAGTCAGCCGGCGGTCCGCTTACCGGTGGGGGCGGGGGCGGGGCCTGGGGGGGCTGCGGCGGAATACGGCGGCGGCGGCGAGCGAGAGCGACGCTCGCGGTAAGCTTCGCTCGGCGCCGGCGAGACGCGGCTGACTCCCGACTCCGCCGGGGACCAAACGCACTTCGGCCGGGCGCTCGGGGGAATCGCGCGGTACAGGGCTGAGCGCTGACGTTCAATCACTCACACCCGGGAGAGCTACTCATCAGGGGGCGGGGCAGGGGGGGGAGGTTGTATATCTGTGTGTGGAGCGGGAGGGGGAAGGGCGATTGGGAGTGAATTGTGTATGCCTTTAATCTCCAGTGGAGATTGCATCCGCCCGACTCAGCATTATCGAAGATGGATGACTCATTGCGGTGCTCCTGAAGAACCCTAGCTCCCGTTCGGCCAGACTCTCCTTCTTAAAACAGACGGAAGGACAGCTTTTCCTCTGCTTTCCTCTCCTTCCAGTCCTTGCTTTAAGTGAGTACAGTGTTTCGTTTCACTCTAACGCACGGTATTGTTGCAGGCCATTTTGTCTGTGGGCCAGTTTTACAATGGCTTTGATAGCTTGCGCGTATGATGCTTATTGATTGTGCTTACTGATATATAGCGCAGGACGCAGATGGCTCTCACCGCAGAAGCTGTTGTTCATGTTAAAGTCTTTTTTGAATCTGACAGGCTGAAAAGTGCCATATGTCTTGGACTTTAATTGAAGCTTCAATAAATACTCCTGATTGCAGTTAAAAACAATAAGTGATGCTTGTGTTTTGAGATGCCTTTGAGATGGGAAGAAATACCGCGTACCATTTTTTCCAACAAGGTGCTGTTATTTCAAAGCAGCAAAATTGAAAAAAGCCTAGACTTGATTGGTCGACCCCATTGTTGGCGGTTATGACAGTTTCCTGTTTCCTCCTCCAACTCACCATTGTGTGACAATGAAACAGCTGGTCTACTATTAAAGCTCTTACCCCAGGAAAAAACATTTCATTGTTTCGAGCTGAAGTTCTGAATGACTCAACCCACACTCTCTGGAAACAGTTTCAGTTTGCTTTCTGGGAAATTTCGGAGAGGACAGGTGAGCTAAGCGTCTGGTGTTTTGTCTTTCTCGGAGTTATATCATTGTAGCTTTGAAATGAAAGAGAATTAGCGTTTCGTATTATTTCTCTGTGTGTGAAAACCGAAATGGCATAATCGTTATGAAACGAGGGTGGTCCTTGGAAGGAAATGCTCTCATTTAATCTCAGCCACCAATTTGTTTATGGAGGATCGGCTTCAACAAATGGACATGAACTGTGTTTATGTTGGGCGAATAATGAGGGAAGTTGTCTTTAGCTATTATGCTACACTGGGATTATTGCTGTTACTAGGTTGACCTCATGTTGCACTGCTTTTGTCATGTTGTTCGCTTTATGACTTTTTATATTATTCACTTCCACTCTGGGACGGCTGCATTTCTTTCCGCTATTTCATTCTCTCACAACTTCTGTCACTGCTGGAGAATAACTCTGCTGAGGAATAAGTTGTGAAATGTTCTAACAGATGCAAAGGAACAGAAAAGCACACAAACGCGAAGCCCACAGGATATAGGACCGACTGTCCAAGACATGAGCCGCACGGGGGGGAAAGTGCATCACAGATAAAGTCAATGAGGTCACTTCCTGTCTCCCCATGAATCACGTCTTTGTCAGCCGGCGAGGGACTCACACGCACGCAAACACACAGGCGTACCCACACGCACACGCACGCTCACAAAGGAACCATGTAGATTCTGCTCAAGGTCACACGTATGTCAAGCAGTGGCATGCAGATGTCATGTGACCCTGCTGACAACGGGGAGGCGGGCCGCAGACATGACCGTGAGGAACCGATGCTCCGACGGGCTGCCGGCACGCTGGTGCAGAATTGACGTTAGCTTGATGCCAGCGGTACAATTGTGTTTCTTTTCCTTGAGAAGATACTGTGTAGGTCAATTTAAAAGGGACACAGGACACATGCACAGATACAGGGAATTTTAGCTGCACAGCAAGGCCCTGTAAATTCAGGTGTCATAAAAAAAAAACACACAAACGCGAAGCCCACAGGATATAGGACCGACTGTCCAAGACATGAGCCGCACGGGGGGGAAAGTGCATCACAGATAAAGTCAATGAGGTCACTTCCTGTCTCCCCATGAATCACGTCTTTGTCAGCCGGCGAGGGACTCACACGCACGCAAACACACAGGCGTACCCACACGCACACGCACGCTCACAAAGGAACCATGTAGATTCTGCTCAAGGTCACACGTATGTCAAGCAGTGGCATGCAGATGTCATGTGACCCTGCTGACAACGGGGAGGCGGGCCGCAGACATGACCGTGAGGAACCGATGCTCCGACGGGCTGCCGGCACGCTGGTGCAGAATTGACGTTAGCTTGATGCTAGCGGTACAATTGTGTTTCTTTTCCTTGAGAAGATACTGTGTAGGTCAATTTAAAAGGGACACAGGACACATGCACAGATACAGGGAATTTTAGCTGCACAGCAAGGCCCTGTAAATTCAGGTGTCATAAAAACAAAACGGTTGTTTTCATCCATGGTGATTATCACCTAGAAAGAGTGCTTGAGAGGAAGCTGGCCAGTAGGTGGCAGCACAGAGCAGAAAAGCCCGTGCTGGGTCTGTGGAGTGGACAGTCAGTGAAGTGCTGCAGTGGAGCTTGAGCCCCCCCTGCCTGTGTGTCCCAAACCCCCCCTGCCTGTGCGTCCCGAGCCCCCCCTGCCTGTGCGTCCCGAACCCCCCCTGCCTGTGCGTCCCGAACCCCCCCTGCCTATGCATCCCGAACCCCCCCTGGCTGTGCGTCCTGAGCCCCCCCTGCCTGTGCGTCCCAAACCCCCCCTGCCTGTGCATCCCGAGCCCCCCCTGCCTGTGCGTCCTGAGCCCCCCCTGCCTGTGCGTCCCGAACCCCCCTGCCTGTGCGTCCCGAGCCCCCCCTGCCTGTGCGTCCCGAACCCCCCTGCCTGTGCGTCCCAAACCCCCCCTGCCTGTGCGTCCCAAGCCCCCCTGCCTGTGTGTCCCAAGCCCCCCCTGCCTGTGTGTCCCGAGCCCCCCCTGCCTGTGCATCCCGAGCCCCCCCTGCCTGTGCATCCCGGACCCCCCCTGCCTGTGCATCCCGAGCCCCCCCTGCCTGTGCATCCCGAGCCCCCCCTGCCTGTGCATCCCGGACCCCCCCTGCCTGTGCATCCCGAGCCCCCCCTGCCTGTGCGTCCTGAACCCCCCCTGCCTGTGTGTCCCGAACCCCCCTGCCTGTGCGTCCTGAGCCCCCCCTGCCTGTGCGTCCTGAGCCCCCCCTGCCTGTGCGTCCTGAGCCCCCCCTGCCTGTGTGTCCTGAGCCCCCCTGCCTGTGCGTCCTGAGCCCCCCCTGCCTGTGCGTCTGCGGGCTCATCTCCTGTCAGCCGGGTCTCTCCGCCCCTCGCCCGGCTACACGCTGGAGCCATGGGATGACTCTACAAGCACGGCCGAGCCTCGTCGAGCCGAGCGCCTGTCTCACACGCAACACTGCCCCCGGGTTTCAACAGGGCCGCTTTGCACTCGGTCCAGTCTACTGCTTTGAGTCTGGGATACTTGATTCCACTGCTCTGTGGTTTTATTTCTTCATGCAAATGCTGAAAGCTTG